>NC_057810.1:572267689-572507254 GCF_018294505.1 Triticum aestivum
GACCGAGGTGCCTACTTCAACCCGTAAAGAGAACGGGAGAGCAAGCACACGTGGTCTGGATAGTCAGTGTCGACGAAACCAGTAGGCTGCTGAGAAAACACTTGATCGTCGAGATGACCATGCAAGAAAGCATTGGACACATTGAGCTGATGAACTGGCCAGGCGCGAGAAACAGCAAGCTAGAGGACAGCGTGAATCGTGCCCGGTTTGACAACCAGGGCGAAGGTGTCGGCGAAGTCTACGCTGGCGCGCTATCGAAAACCATGCACCACCCAACGCGCCTTGTAGCACCCAAGGGAACTATCGGGGTAAGTCTTGTGGCGGAAAACCCACTTGCTAGTGATAACATTGGCACGGGGAGGCCGCGGGACAAGCTGCCACGTATGGTTGTGCTGCAGGGCGTCGAACTCCTCACACATTGCAGCAAGCCAATTCGGATCCCGAAGGGCTGCGCGTGCGGAGGTGGGTAGGGGAGACGAAGCAGAGGTGGACACAGCGCACGTGTACTCATTGGAGGTGTAGCGCGTGCTAGGACGGAATGTCCCAATCCAAGCCCGAGTAACCACACCAATGAGAGGTGTGGCTGCAGCTGACGGAGCTGAGAGGGGGACCGGCGAGGAGGAGGTCGAGCCGGTCTCCGAGGACTTCGAGGGAGCACCCGCGGTGGCGGGGGCACCCGAGGGGGCCACGGCGGCGGGGACGCCTGAGGGGGCAGCTGATATGTCTCCAACGTATCTATAAGTTTTGATTGTTCCATGCTATTATATTACCCGTTTTGGATGTTTATGGGCTTTACTTTACACTTTTATATCATTCTTCGGACTAACCTACTAACCGGAGGCCCAACCCGTATTGTTGTTTTTTGCCCATGTCAGTGTTTCGAAGAAAAGGAATACCAAACGGAGTCCAAACGGAATGAAACCTTTGAGAGCGTGATTTTTGGAACAAATGTGATCCAGAGGACTTGGAGTGCAAGTCAAGAAGCAATCGAGGAAGCCACGAGGGTGGAGGGAGCCCCCCTACTGGGCTCGCCCCTATCTCGTGGGCCCCTCGGGCGTCCACCGACCTACTTCTTCCTCCTATATATACCCATGTACCCCGAGAACATCAAAGGCGACCACGAAAAACTATTTCCACCACCGTAACCTTCTGTATCCGCGAGATCCCATCTTGGAGCCTTCGCCGACGCTCCACCAGAGCGGGAATCAAACATGGAGGGATTCTACATCAACACCATAGCCTCTCTGATGAGTTGTGAGTAGTTTACCATAGACCTTCGGGTCCATAATTATTAGCTAGATGGCCTCTTCTCTCTCTTTGAATCTCAATACCATGTTATCCTTGATCTTCTTGGAGATCTATTCGATGTAACTCTTTTTGCGGTGTGTTTGTCGAGATCCAATGAATTGTGGGTTTATGATCAAGTTTATCTATGAGAAATATTTGAATCTCCTCTGAATTCTTTTATGTGTGATTAAGTTATCTTTGCAAGTCTCTTCGAATTATCAGTTTGGTTTGGCCTACTAGATTGATCTTTCTTGCAATGGGAGAAGTGCTTAGCTTTGGGTTCAATCTTGCGGTGTCCTTTCCCAGTGACAGCAGGGGCAGCAAGGCACGTATTGTATTGTTGCCATCAAGGATAAAAAGATGGGGTTTATATCATATTGCATGAGTTTATCCCTCTACATCATGTCATCTTTCTTAATGCGTTACTCTGTTCTTTATGAACTTAATACTCTAGATGCATGCTGGATAGCGGTCGATGTGTGGAGTCATAGCAGTAGATGTAGGCAGGAGTCGGTCTACTTGTCACGGACGTGATGCCTATATACATGATCATGCCTAGATAATCTCATAATTATTCGCTTTTCTATCAATTGCTCGACAGTAATTTGTTCACCCACCGTAATACTTATGCTATCTTGAGAGAAGCCACTAGTGAAACCTATGGCCCCCGGGTCTATCTTTTATCATATAAGCTTTCAATCTACTTTTATTGCATCTTTACTTTTCCAATCTATATTATAAAATACCAAAAATATATTTATCTTATCATATTATCTCTATCAGATCTCACTTTCGCAAGTGGCCGTGAAGGGATTGACAACCCCTTTATTGCGTTGGTTGCGAGTTCTTGTTTGTTTGTGTAGGTGCGTGGGACTTTTGAGGAGCCTCCTACTGGATTGATACCATGGTTCTCAAAAAATGAGGGAAATACTTATGCTACTATTGCTGAATCACCCTTTCCTCTTCAAGGAAAACCAACGCAAGCTCAAGACATAGCAAGAAGGATTTCTGGCGCCGCTGCCGAGGAGGTCTTCGTTCAAGTCAAGACATATTAAGTACCCATCACAAACTCATCTCCCTCGCATTTACATTATTTGCTATTTGCCTCTCGATTTCCTCTCCCCCACTTCACCCTTGCCGTTTTATTCGCCCTCTCTTTCCCAATCTCCTCTCTCTTTCGTTTGCCTTTTTTTGTTTGCTTGTGTGTTGGATTACTTGTCGCGATGGCGTAAGATAATACCAAATTGTGTGATTTCTCCAATACCAATAATAATGATTTCCTTAGTACTCCGATTGCTCCTCTTAATGATGTTAGGTCTTGTCAAATCAATACTGCTTTGCTAAATCTTGTTATGAAAGATCAATTCTCCGGCCTTCCTAGTGAAGATGCCGCTACCCATCTAAATAACTTCTTTGATTTGTGTGGGATGCAAAAGAAGAAAGATATGGATAATGATATTGTTAAATTGATGTTATTTCCATTTTCACTTAGAGATCGTGCTAAAGTTTGGTTTTCGTCTTTGCCTAAGAATAGTATTGATTCATGGAACAAGTGCAAAGATGCTTTTATCTCTAAGTATTTTCCTCCCGCTAAGATCATCACTCTTAGGAATGATATTATGAATTTTAAACAACTTGATCATGAGCATGTTGCCCAATCTTGGGAAAGAATGAAATTGATAATTCACAATTGCCCTACTCATGGTTTGAATTTATGGATGATCATACAAAAAATTTATGCCGGATTGAAATTTGCTTCTAGAAATCTTTTAGATTCGGTCGCGGGAGGCACGTTTATGGAAATCACCTTAGGAGAAGCTACAAAACTCCTTGATAATATTATGGCTAATTATTCTCAATGGCACACCGAAAGATCTACTAGTAAAAAAGTGCATGCTATAGAAGAAATTAATGTTTTGAGTGGAAAGATGGATGAACTTATGAAATTGTTTGCTACTAAGAGTGCTCCTATTGATCCCAATTATATTCCTTTGTCTACTTTGATTGAGAATAATAATGAGTAGTTTTGGAAACAATGCTTATAGAGGAAACTTTAATCCTAGACCGTTCCTTAGTAATTCCTCTAATAATTATGGAAATTCCTACAATAATTCTTATGGTAATTTTAATAAGATGCCCTCTAATTTTGAGAATAGTGTGAAAGAATTTATGATCTCTCAAAAGAATTTTAATGCCATGCTTGAAGAAAAATTGCTTAAAGTTGATGATTTGGCTAGGAACGTTGATAGACTTTCGCTTGATGTTGATTCTTTGAAACTTAGATTTACTCCTCCTAAGCATGATATCAATGAGTTTCTCAAAGCTATGAGAATTTCCATTGATGAGTGCAAAGAAAGAACCGCTAGATTGTGTGCTACGAAAGATTGCTATGTAAAGGCGTATTCTTCTAGTTTCATGAAAACAATGATGAAGATCTTAAATTTATTGATGTATCCCTTATTAGATCTTTGTTTTGCAATATGAATCTTAATAATGATGGGACTGGAGATGAGTCAACTTTAGTTAAAAGGCGTCCCAATGATTCAGAGTTTTTAGATATTGATGCTAAATTTGGTAAAAGTGGGATTGGAGAGGTCAAGACTTTAAATAGCATTGAACCCACTATCTTGGGTTTCAAGGAATTTAATTATGATAATTGTTCTTTAGAAGATTGTGTTTCCTTGTTGCAATCCATTGTGAATTCTCCTCATGCTTATAGTGAAAATAAAGCTTTTACCAAACATATTGTTGATGCCTTGATGCAATCTTTTGATGAAAAACTTAATTTGGAAGTTTCTATACCTAGAAAACTTTATGATGAGTGGGAACCTACTATAAAGATTAAAATTAAAGATCATGAGTGTTATGCTTTATGTGATTTGGGTGCTAGTGTTTCCACGATTCCGAAAACTTTATGTGATATTCTAGGTTTCCATGATCTTGATGATTGCTCTTTAAATTTGCACCTTGCGGATTCAACCATTAAAAAGCCAATGGGAAGGATCAATGATGTTCTCATTGTTGCAAATAGAAATTTGGTGCCCGTAGATTTTATCGTTCTTGATATAGATTGCAATATTTCTTGCCATATTAATCTTGGTAGACCTTTCCCTAGAACGATTGGTGTGATTATTGATATGAAGGAAGGCAATATTAGATTCCAATTTCCATTAAGGAAAGGCATGGAGCACTTTCCAAGAAAGAAAGTTAAATTACCTTATGAATCTATCATGCGAGCTACTTATGAATTGAGTGTCAAAGATGGCACCACTTAGGTCTATCCTCGCTTTTATGCCTAGCTAGGGGCGTTAAACGATAGCGCTAGTTGGGAGGCAACCCAATTTTATTTGTGTTTTTTGTTTTTGTTTCTGTTTAGTAATAAATTTTGCATCTACCTTCTGTTTAGATATGTTTTTATGTTTTAATTAGTGTTTGTGCCAAGTAGAACCTATAGGATAACCTATGGTGATAGTTAATTTGAATCTGCTGAAAAACAGAAACTTTGCACGCACGAAAATAATTTTAGTAATTCACAAAAACGTGATTTTGCGTTGATTCTTTTTGCTGTAGATGAATAGACAAATTTATCAGAACTTCCTGTTTTTTTAGGATTTTTAGAGTTTCAGAAGTATTTGAGAGTTACAGATTGCTACAGACTGTTCTGTTTTTGACAGATTCTCTTTTTCGTGTGTTGTTTGCTTATTTTGATGCATCTATGGCTAGTATGTAAGGGTATGAACCATAGAAAAGTTGAAATACAGTAGGTTTAACACCAATGTAAATAAAGAATGAGTTCATTACAGTACCTTATGTGGTGGTTTTTCTTGCTTTCACTAACGGAGCTTATGAGATTTCCTGTTGAGTTTTGTGTTGTGAAGTTTTCAAGTTTTAGGTAAAGATTTGATGGACTATAGAATAAGCAGTGGCAAATGCCAAAGCTTGGGGATGCCCATGGCACCCCAAGATATTCAAGAATAGCCAAAAGCCTAAGCTTGGGGATGCCCCCGGAAGGCATCCCCTCTTTCATCTTCGTTCATTGGTAACTTTACTTGGAACTATATTTTTATTCGCCGGATGATATGTGTTTTGCTTGGAGCGTCTTGTATGATATTAGTCTTTGCTTTTTAGTTTTCCACAATCATCCTTGCCGTACACACCTTTTGGGAGAAGCCCACTTGATTGGAATTTATTAGAATACTCTATGTGCTTCACTTATATCTTTTGAGCTAGATAGTTTTTGCTCTAGTGCTTCACTTATATCTTTTAGAGCACGGCGGTGGCTTAATTTTGAAGAAATTGTTAGTCTCTCATGCTTCACTTATATTATTTTGAGAGTCTCTTAGAACAGCATGGTATTTACTATGGTTATAAAATTGGTCCTAGAATGGTGGGCATCCAAGTTGGGTATAATAAAAACTATCATAGGAAGTGAATTGGATGCTATGATCAATTTGATACTTGATAATTGTTTTGAGATATGGAGGTCGTGATATTAGAGTCATGCTAGTTGGGTGATTATGAATTTAAAGAATGCTTGTGTTGAAGTTAGCAAGTCCCGTAGCATGCACGTATGGTTAAAGTTGTGTAACAAATTTGAAACATGAGGTGTTCTTAGATTGTGCATCCTTATGAGTGGTGGTCGGGGACGAGCGATGGTCTTTTCCTACCAATCTATTCCCCTAGGAGCATGCGCGTAGTGCTTGGTTTTTGATGACTTGTAGATTTTTGCAATAAGTATATGAGTTCTTTTGACTAATGTTGAGTCCATGGATTATACGCACTCTCACCCTTCCATCATTGCTAGCCTCTTCGGTACCGTGCATTGCCCTTTCTCACCTTGAGAGTTGGTGCAAACTTCGCTAGTGCATCCAAACCCCGTGATACGATACGCTCTATCACACATAAACCTCCTTATATCTTCCTCAAAAGCCACCATACCTACCTATTATGGCATTTCCATAGCCATTCCGAGATATATTGCCATGCAAATTTCCACCATTCCGTTTATCATCATGACACACATTACCATTGTCATATTGCCTTGCATGATCATGTAGTTGACATCGTATTTGTGGCAAAGCCAACATGCATAAATTTTCATACATGTCACTCTTGATTCATTATCCATCCCGGTACACCGCCGGAGGCATTCATATAGAGTCATATCTTGTTCTAGTTTTGAGTTGTAATTCATGAGTTGTAAATAAATAGAAGTGTGATGATCATCATTACTAGAGCATTGTCCCCAAATAAAAAAAGAAAGGCCAAATAAAAAAAGAGAAAGGCCAGATAAGAAAAGAGAAAGGCCAAACAAAAAAGGCCCAAAAAAGGAAAAGAAAATAAAAAGGGGGCAATGTTACTATCTTTTTTCCACACTTGTGCTTCAAAGTAGCACCATGTTCTTCATATAGCGAGTCTCATATGTTGTCACTTTCATATACTAGTGGGAATTTCTCACTATAGAACTTGGCTTGTATATTCCTACGATGGGCTTCCTCAAAATGCCCTAGGTCTTCGTGAACAAGCAAGTTGGATGCACACCCACTAGTTTCTTTTGTTGAGCTTTCATACATTTATAGCTCTAGTGCATCTGTTGCATGGCAATCCTGACTCCTCATGTTGACATCAATTGATGGGCATCTCAATATCCAGTTGATTATCCTCGCCAATGTGAGACTTTTTTTTGTCTTCTCCACACAACCTCCATCATCATATTCTATTCCACCCATGGTGCTATATCCATGGCTCATGCTCATGTATTGCGTGAAAGTTGAAAAAGGTTGAGATTATTTAAGTACGAAACAATTGCTTGGCTTGTCATCGGGGGTGTATAAGATGGGAGAATTTTTGTGTGACGAAAATGTAGCATAGCCTAACTATATGATTTTGTAGGGATGAACTTTCTTTATCCATGTTATTTTGAGAAGACGTGATTGCTTTGATTAGTATGCTTGAAGTATTACTATTTCTTATGTCAATATGAACTTTTATTTTGAATCATTTGGATCTGAACATTCATGCCACAATAAAGAAAATTATATTGAGAATTATGCTAGGTAGCATTCCACATCAAAAATTCTGTTTTTATCATTTACCTACTTGAGGACGAGCAGGAATTAAGCTTGGGGATGCTTGATACGTCTCCAACGTATCTATAATTTTTGATTGTTCCATGCTATTATATTGCCCGTTTTGGATGTTTATGGGCTTTACTTTACACTTTTATATCATTTTTGGGACTAACCTACTAATCGGAGACCCAGCCCGTATTGCTGTTTTTTTGCCTATGTCAGTGTTTCGAAGAAAAGGAATACCAAACGGAGTCCAAACGGAATGAAACCTTCGGGAGCATGATTTTTGGAACAAACATGATCCAGATGACATGGAGTGCAAGTCAAGAAGCAATCGAGGAAGCCACGAGGGTGGAGGGCGCCCCCCCTACTGGGCGCGCCCCCTATCTCGTGGGCCCCTCGGGCATCCACCGACCTACCTCTTCCTCCTATATATACCCACGTACCCTGAGAACATCAAAGGCGACCACGAAAAACTATTTCCACCACCGTAACCTTATGTATCCGCGAGATCCCATGTTGGAGCCTTCACTGGCGCTCCGCCGGAGGGGGAATCAACCATGGAGGGCTTCTACATCAACACCGTAGCCTCTCCGATGAGTTGTGAGTAGTTTACCACAGACCTTCGGGTCCATAGTTATTAGCTAGGTGGCTTATTTTCTCTCTTTGAATCTCAATACCATGTTCTCCTTGATCTTCTTGGAGATCTATTCGATGTAACTCTTTTTGCGGTGTGTTTGTCGAGATCCGACGAATTGTGGGTTTATGATCAAGTTTATCTATGAGAAATATTTGAATCTCCTCTGAATTCTTTTATGTGTGATTAAGTTATCTTTGCAAGTCTCTTCGAATTATCAGTTTGGTTTGGCCTACTAGATTGATCTTTCTTGCAATGGGAGAAGTGCTTAGCTTTGGGTTCAATCTTGCGGTGTCCTTTCCCAGTGACAGCAGGGGCAACAAGGCACGTATTGTATTGTTGCCATCGAGGATCAAAATATGGGGTTTATATCATATTGCATGAGTTTATCCCTCTACATCATGTCATCTTCTTAATGCGTTACTCTGTTCTTTATAAACTTAATACTCTACATGCATGCTAGATAGCGGTCGATGTGTGGAGTAATAGTAGTAGATGCAGGCAGGAGTCGGTCTACTTGTCACGGACGTGATGCGTATATACATGATCATGCCTAGATAATCTCATAATTATTCGCTTTTCTATCAATTTCTCGACAGTAATTTGTTCACCCACCGTATTATTTATGCTATCTTGAGAGAAGCCACTAGTGAAACCTATGGCCCCCGGGTCTATCTTTTATCATATAAGCTTTCGATCTACTTTTATTTGCATCTTTACTTTTCCAATCTATATTATAAAATACCAAAAATATATTTATCTTATCATATTATATCTATCAGATCTCACTTTCGCAAGTGGCCGTGAAGGGATTGACAACCCCTTTATTGCGTTGGTTGCGAGTTCTTGTTTGTTTGTGTAGGTGCGTGGGACTTTTGAGGAGCCTCCTTCTGGATTGATACCTTGGTTCTCAAAAACTGAGGAAAATACTTATGCTACTATTGTTGCATCACCCTTTCCTCTACAAGGAAAACCAACACAAGCTCAAGACATAGCAGCAGCCTCACCCGAGGAGGCGCGAGAGTCCGCGGCGGAGGGGGAGCCCGAGGGGGCGACCACACCTAAAGCGCCACGGGAGGGGGTGGCCAGTGCGGGAAGCGCAGGCAAGGCTGGGCCCAGCGATCGGCGCAGCGAAGGGAGCGGCTCGCCGTAGGTGGTGGCAGGGGCGAGCCGCGCCACGGGAGACGCCGAGGATGACGGTACCTGCTGAAATGGGAACATCGGCTTACCAAGTACACATGCCGCGAAGTATACACGCGATGGGACACTGGATCATAGCACCGATAACGTTTGGTGTTGGGAGGATAACCAAGAAAGATGCAAGGAACCTACCGGGGAGCGAGTTTGTGAGGGGTGGTGGACGCGGTGCTAAGATAACAGAGACACCCGAAAATGCGAAGACCATCATAAGATGAAGCCGCACCGAAGAGGAGCTGGTGAGGAGCATTGTTCCAGCTAGGACGACACAGACGGATGTTAATGACGAGGTCGATGGTCGCAAGAGCGTTCGGCCAGAACCGAGGAGGCACGATGGAGTGGAAGAGCAACATGCGGACACAGTCATTAAGAGTGCGGATGACGCGCTCGGCGCGGCCATTCTGCTGTGACGTGTAGGGGCAAGTGAGGCAAAATATAGTGCCCTGAGACGCAAGGAGATTACCAACGGCAACATTGTCAAACTCTTTTGCGTTGTCGGTTTGTAAGTCAAGAATAGGACGACCAAACTGTGTGGCGACTGCTACGTCTTGAGCTTGCGTTGGTTTTCCTTGAAGAGGAAAGGGGGATGCAGAAATAGTAGCGTAAGTATTTCCCTCAGTTCTTGAGAACCAAGGTATCAATCCAGTAGGAGGCTCCTCAAAAGTCCCACGCACCTACACAAACAAACAAAGAACTCGCAACCAACACAATAAAGGGGTTGTCAATCCCTTCACGTCCACTTGCGAAAGTGAGATCTGATAGAGATAGTATGATAAGATAAATATATTTTTGGTATTTCGTAATATAGATTGGAAAAGTAAAGATGCAAATAAAAGTAGATTGAAAGCTTATATGATAAAAGATAGACCCGGGGGCCATAGGTTTCACTAGTGGCTTCTCTCAAGATAGCATAAGTATTACGGTGGGTGAACAAATTACTGTCGAGCAATTGATAGAAAAGCGAATAATTATGAGATTATCTAGGCATGATCATGTATATAGGCGTCATGTCCGTGATAAGTAGACCGACTCCTGCCTGCATCTACTACTATTACTCCACACATCGACCGCTATTCAGCATCCATCTAGAGTATTAAGTTCATAAGAACAGAGTAATGCATTAAGAAAGATGACATGATGTAGAGGGATAAACTCAAACAATATGATATAAACCCCATCTTTTTATCCTCGATGGCAACAATACAATACGTGCCTTGCTGCCCCTGCTATCACTGGGAAAGGATACCGCAAGATTGAACCCAAAGCTAAAAACTTCTCCCATGGCAAGAAAGATCAATCTAGTAGGCCAAAGCAAACTGATAATTCGAAGAGACTTGCAAAGATAACTCAATCATACATTAAAGAATTCAGAGAAGATTCAAATATTTCTCATAGATAAACTTGATCATAAACCCACAATTCATTGGATCTCGACAAACACACCGCAAAAATAGATACATCAAATAGATCTCCACAAGAGAGGGGGAGAGCATGGTATTGAGATCCAAAAAGAGAGAAGAAGCCATCTAGATAATAACTATGGACCCGAAGGTCTGCGGTAAACTACTCACAACTCATCGGAGGGGATATGGTGTTGATGTAGAAGCCCTCCATGGTAGATTCCCCCTCCGGCGGAGTGCCGACAAAGGCTCCAAGATGGGATCTCGCGGATACAGAAGGTTACGGCGGTGGAAATTATTTTTTGTTGGCTCCCTGGATGTTTTCGGGGTACGTGGGTATATATAGGAGGAAGAAGTACGTCGGTGGCCGCTCGAGGGGCCCACAAGATAGGGGGCGCGCCCAGAGGGGGTGGGCACGCCCTCCTATCTCCTGGCCGCCTCGATCGCTTCTTGGCTTGCACTCCAAGTCCTCTGGGTCACATTCGTTCCAAAAATCATGCTCCTGAAGGTTTCATTCCGTTTGGACTCCGTTTGATATTCCTTTTCTTCGAAATACTGAAATAGGCAAAAAACAGCAATACGGGCTGGGCCTCCGGTTAGTAGGTTAGTCCCAAAAATGATATAAATGTGTAAAATAAAGCCCATAAACATCCAAAAGGGGTAATATAATAGCATGGAACAATCAAAAATTATAGATACGTTGGAGACGTATCAAGCATCCCCAAGCTTAATTCCTGCTCGTCCTCGAGTAGGTAAATGATAAAAACGGATTTTTTGATGTGGAATGCTACCTAGCATAATTCTCAATGCAATTTTCTTTATTGTGGCATGAATGTTCAGATCCAAATGATTCAAAATAAAAGTTCATATTGATAAAAGAAATAGTAATACTTCAAGCATACTAATCAAAGCAATCATGTCTTCTCAAAATAACATGGCTAAAGAAAGTTCATCCCTACAAAATCATATAGTTAGGCTATGCTTCATTTTCGTCACATAAAAATGTTCCCAAATTCTACACCCCCAATGACAAGCCAAGAAATTGTTTCGTACTTAAATAATCTCAAACTTTTTCAACTTTCACGCAATATGAGCGTGAGCCATGGATATAGCACTATGGGTGGAACAGAATATGATTATGGGGATTGTGTGGAGAAGACAAAAAAGGAGAAAGTCTCACATTGACGAGGATAATCAACGGGCTATGGAGATGCCCATCAATTGATGTCAACATGAGGAGTAGGGATTGCCATGCAACATATGCACTAGGGCTATAAATGAATGAAAGCTCAACAAAAGAAAACTAGTGGGTGTGCATCCAACTTGCTTGCTCACGAAGACCTAGGGCATTTGAGGAAGCCCATCATAGGAATATACAAGCCAAGTTCTATAATGAAAAATTCCCACTAGTATATGAAAGTGACAACATATGAGACTCACTATATGAAAAACATGGTGCTACTTTGAAGCACAAGATATGAGACTTACTATATGAAGGACATGGTGCTACTTTGAAGCACAAGTGTGGAAAAAGAGATAGTAACATTGCCCCTTTTTATTTATTTTGCTTTTTTATTTTTCTTTTTTTTCTTTGGCCTTTCTTTTTTTTCTTTTTTTTCTTTTTGGGGACAATGCTCTAATAATGATGATCATCACACTTTTATTGATTACAACACATGAATTACAACTCGAAACTAGAACAAGATATGCCTCTATATGAATGCCTCCGGTGGTGTACCGGGATGGTGCAATGAATCAAGAGTGACATGTATGAAAAATTATGCATGGTGGCTTTGCCACAAAATACGATGTCAACTACATGATCATGCAATGACAATATGACAAAAGTAATGTATGTCATGATGATAAATGGAACGGTGGAAAGTTGCATGGCAATATATCTCGGAATGACTATGGAAATGCCATAATAGGTAGGTATGGTGGCTGTTTTGAGGAAGATATAAGGAGGTTTATGTGTGATAGAGCGTATCATATCACGGGGTTTGGATGCACCGGCGAAGTTTGCACCAACTCTCAAGGTGAGAAAGGGCAATGCACGGTACCGAAGAGGCTAGCAATGGTGGAAAGGCTAAAGTGTGTATAATCCATGGACTCAACATTAGTCAAAAGAACTCATGTACTTATTGCAAAAATTTAGAAGTCATCAAAAACCAAGCACTACGCGCATGCTCCTAGAGGGATAGATTGGTAGGAAAAGACCATCGCTCGTCCCTGACCGCCACTCATAAGGATGCACAATCCAAGTACACTTCATGTTTCAAATTTGTTACACAACTTTAACCATACGTGCATGCTACGGGACTTGCTAACTTCAACACAAGCATTCTTTAAATTCATAATCACCCAACTAGCATGACTTTAATATCACTACCTCCATATCTCAAAACAATTATCAAGTATCAAATTGATCATAGCATCCAATTCACTTCATATGATAGTTTTTATTATACCCAACTTGGATGCCTACCATTCTAGGACCAATTTTATAACCATAGCAAATACCATGCTGTTCTAAGAGACTCTCAAGATAATATAAGTGAAGCATGAGAGACTAACAATTTCTACAAAATTAAGCCAACGCCGTGCTCTAAAAGATATAAGTGAAGCACTAGAGCAAAAACTATCTAGCTCAAAAGATACAAGTGAAGCACATAGAGTATTCCAATAAATTTCAATTAAGTGGGCTTATCCCAAAAGGTGTGTCCAACAAGGATGATTGTGTAAAACTAAAAAGCAAATACTAATATCATACACGACGCTCCAAGCAAAACACATATCATGTGGCGAATAAAAATATAGCTCCAAGTAAAGTTACCAATGAACGAAGACGAAAGAGGGATGCCTTCCCGGGGCATCCCCAAGCTTAGGCTTTTGGCTATTATTGAATATCTTGGGGTGCCATGGGCATCCCCAAGCTTAGGCTTTTTCCACTCCTTATTCCATAGTCCATCAAATCTTTACCCAAAACTTGAAAACTTCACAACACAAAACTCAACAGGAAATCTTATAAGCTCCGTTAGTGAAAGAAAACAAAACCACCACATAAGTTACTGTAATGAACTCATTCTTTATTTATATTGGTGTTAAAACTACTGTATTCCAAGTTCTCTATGGTTCATACCACTTAATACTAGCCATAGATGCATCAAAATAAGCAAACAACACACGAAAAGCAGATTCTGTCAAAAACAGAACAGTCTGTAGAAATCTGTAACTAACACAAACTTCTGGAACTCTAAAAATCCTACAAAAATAGGAAGTCCTGGAAAATTTGTCTATTGATCAGCAGAAAAAATAATCAACGCAAAAGCACGTTTGTGTGATTTAACAAAACTAATTTAGTGCGCGCAAAGTATCTGTTTTTCAGCAGAATCAAAACAACTATCACCATAGGTTATCCTATAGGTTCTACTTGGCACAAACACTAATTAAAACATAAAAACACATATTAAAAGAAATTAGATGCAAAATTTATTCCTAAACAGAAACAAAAACAAAAAAACAGAAATAAAATTGGGTTGCCTCCCAACTAGCACTATCGTTTAACGCCCCTAGCTAGGCATAAAAGCGAAGATAGATCTAGGTAGTGCCATCTTTGGCACTCAAATCCTCAATAGAGCACTTATAATCTTTAGGGGTTTCTCCCTTTTTAGCAATGATTAAACCTTTAGGCAAAAATTTAAGAAATTCGTTTGTAGCAAAAGGTTCCTTAACGATAGAGAGGCAATTGGGATGAACACTTATGGATTTGAGATCCGCGTCTCCCTTACAAGAAGATTCACCCTTATTTTTAGGAACATAAATAAATTTGGCAGTTTTGATAGGAAGTTTTGGAGTATTTTTCATGGAAGAAAATGCCGAACCTAAGTTGGTAATGATATCCTCAAGTTTACCGATTCTTGCAGAATCAAGATCTGTTTTTTCATTAACTATAGGTTCTTTCTTTTTAAGATTTTTCAAAGTGACTCCAACCCTAGATCCGTATTGGGTAATCTGATTATGAATTGTTTTATCCAAATTTTCAATCAATTCAAAAGTGGCGACTTTATTTTCAATAATTTCAAGTCGTTGCATCACATGTTCTAAAGTTAAAACAGTTCCATTAACCAAAAGAGGTGGTGGGCCAAACAAATCTAACATAGCAGTATAAGCATCAAACGTATGGCTACTCAAGAAATCCCCTCCGGTAACGGTATCAAGAACGCATCTATTCCAAGGAGTAATGCCCACATAAAAATTGCAAAGAAGTACGGAAGTAGAAAGCTTCCTAGTAGATTTATTTTGAGCATTGCAAATTCTATGCCAAGCATCTTTTAAATTTTCTCCCTCCCTTTGCTTAAAATTAAGAATTTCATGCTCGGGAGTGATAACAAGGATAGGAGGGCTAGCCATAACGACAAGGTAAATGATCTAACACACGAGCAAACGGAAAAATGCGAGTGAAAAGGAGAGGGCAAATAAAACAGCAAGGGTGAAGTGGGGGAGAGGAAAATGAGAGACAAATGGCAAATAATGTAAATGCGAGGGAGATTTTATGATGGGTACTTGGTATGTCTTGACTTGAGCGAAGACCTCCCCGGCAACGGCGCCAGAAATCCTTCTTGCTACGTCTTGAGCTTGCATTGGTTTTTCCTTGAAGAGGAAAGGGTGATGCAGCAATAGTAGCGTAAGTATTTCCCTCAGTTTTTTAGAACCAAGGTATCAATCTAGTAGGAGGCTCCTCAAAAGTCCCACGCACCTACACAAACAAACAAAGAACTCACAACCAACACAATAAAGGGGTTGTCAATCCCTTCACGTCCACTTGCGAAAGTGAGATCTGATAGAGATAGTATGATAAGATAAATATATTTTTGGTATTTTGTAATATAGATTGGAAAAGTAAAGATGCAAATAAAAGTAGATTGAAAGCTTATATGATAAAAGATAGACCCGGGGGCCATAGGTTTCACTAGTGGCTTCTCTCAAGATAGCATAAGTATTATGGTGGGTGAACAAATTACTGTCGAGCAATTGATAGAAAAGCGAATAATTATGAGATTATCTAGGCATGATCATGTATATAGCCATCACGTCCGTGACAAGTAGACCGACTCCTGCCTACATCTACTACTATTACTCCACACGTCGACCACTATCCAGCATGCATCTAGAGTATTAAGTTCATAAGAACAGAGTAACGCATTAAGAAAGATGACATGATGTAGAGGGATAAACTCAAGCAATATGATATAAACCCCATCTTTTTATCCTCGATGGCAACAATACAATACGTGCCCTGCTACCCCTCCTGTCACTGGGAAAGGACACCACAAGATTGAACCCAAAGCTAAACACTTCTCCCATGGCAAGAAAGATCAATCTAGTAGGCCAAACCAAACTGACAATTCAGAGAGACTTGCAAAGATAACTCAATCATACATAAAAGAATTCAGAGAAGATTCAAATATTTCCCATAGATAAACTTGATCATAAACCCACAATTCATCGGATCTCGACAAACACACCGCAAAAAGAGTTACATCCAATAGATCTCCACAAGAGAGGGGGAGATCATGGTATTGAGATCCAAAAAGAGAGAAGAAGCCATCTAGCTAATAACTATGGACCCGAAGGTCTACAGTAAACTACTCACAACTCATCGAAGGGGCTATGGTGTTGATGTAGAAGCCCTCCGTGGTCGATTCCCCCTCCGGCGGAGCGCCGGCGAAGGCTCCAAGATGGGATCTCATGGATACAGAAGGTTACGGCGGTGGAAATTGTTTTTTGTTAGCTCCCTGGATGTTTTCGGGGTACGTGGGTATATATAGGAGGAAGAAGTACGTCGGTGGCCCCCCGAGGGGCCCACGAGATAGGGGGCGCGCCTAGAGGGGGTGGGCGCTCCCTCCTATCTCCTGGCCACCTCGATCGCTTCTTGGCTTGCACTCCAAGTCCTCTGGATCATGTTAGTTCCAAAAATCACGCTCCCAAAGGTTTCATTCCATTTGGACTCCGTTTGATATTCCTTTTCTTCGAAATACTGAAATAGGCAAAAAAACAGCAATACGGGTTGGGCCTCCGGTTAGTAGGTTAGTCCCAAAAATGATATAAATGTGTTAAATAAAGCCCATAAACATCCAAAAGGGGTAATATAATAGCATGGAACAATAAAAAACTATAGATACGTTGGAGACGTATCAGTGACATAGGAGTAAAAAGCGGTGAGTGTGGCAAGAGCGTCGTTCTTGCGACGAAGAGGAAATGTCCATATATAATGAGAAATATCATCCAATATCACCAAATAGTATAGATAACCCGTGTTGCTTGCAATTGGGGACATCCAAACATCACTATGCAATAACTGAAACCGAAGAGTGGAAATGTTTGTAGACTCGCTAAATGGAAGACGAACGTGCTTGCCGAGACGGCAGGCCTCAACAAGTGTGGTTGTCAACCTTATTACATGAGAATGAAAAACTCTTAAGAATCTGATGCAAAACCGTGGAGTTGGGATGACCGAGGCGGGCGTGCCAAAGATCGACACTAGCGGCGAGGGCGGCTGGACGGATGGTGGTGGCGGCGGAATGCACCGGGTAGAGCTTGTCCGGGCTATCACATCTGTGGAGTACCATCAGTGTACTGGCGTCCTTCACAGAAAAGCCAACATCGTCAAATTCAACAGTAATATGATTCTCACGAGCAAGGCGACGAACATAGACAAGGTTGGTAACTAAGTCAGGAGAGACGAGAACATTGGACATGTTAATGGGAGTAGACGTGAAAGGAAACAACATCTGACCAACATGTGTAATAGGTAGAGAGGAACCGTTACTAACGGTGATACGAGTGGGAGTTTGAACGGGAGTGGAAGACGTGAGGTTATTGGAATGAGCAGTCATGTGAGCAATGGCGTCCGAGTCCATGTACCAGTCACCGCCGCCACCATAGTTGCTAGGTGACGGAGCCGAATGCAGGGCGGCGAGGAGGGCTGGATCCCATGGCGGCGGCACCTGGCACTAGTAGAAAAAGGGCCATTTGTCCCGGTTCGTAAGGGTCTTCTGTCCCGGTTTAAGAACCGGGACTAAAAGGTCGGTCCTAATGCCCTTGGCCTTTAGTCCCGGTTCTTACACGAACCTGGACAGATGGGCCTCCACGTGGCCGCTGCGGCTAGCCCAGGCAGGGGGGCTTTTGGTCCCGGTTGGTGACATAAACCGGGACCAAAAGGCATCCACGCGTCAGAGCTGGCTGGAGCTGAGGTTTTTTTAAGGGGCTAGTTTAGGGGTTTTGGGGGTCAATTTAGGTTGTTATTAGCTAGCTAATAGATAGAAGTGTCCTCTCTTATATCTTCGTGCTTGGTTTACCAATGCTACTGCTATGTTCATTTCACCCGCTGATATATAATAACTCTTCATGCTCGCATCATGCATCATCATATATAATAACAAGTTCTACTAATCATGCATCATCATACAATTTCTACTCGTTATTAATAACAAGTCATACGATCATCATCCTCATAGTCATCGAACCAACCCTACTTAATTGTTCTTAGCACATGATCATCAGTATCACGTAGGACCTAAATACCCTTAAGGTAAAATAGCATAGAACAATATAGACCCTAACTCTCCATTATGGAGAATGGAGATCATCCAGTCTCCAATTCTTGCGCTTCGCTTCCTTTTGCTTCCAAGAACCTCCTTACGACTGTCCGTACATTTTTTCCATTCTTTGATTGCCATTTCTCCACTTCTTTTAGAAATCCAGTATGGACAGTTGAGATTCGTAGGATGACCTGGTTGTATGTTCAAAACATCAAGGCGACCATGCTAATACATTTGATGAGGCACACAATCATTCGGGATTATCTATTGAAAAACATAGTAATAACTTCGTAGTTAGCAATGATGTACTAGTTTTAGAAGTATGCAAAATATATACAGATGTTGTAATAGTAAAAAATCTTACCAGGGTATCTCCATGGTAGTTACCATAGTTCAACACGTGCACTAGTGGCACGTATTGACCATAATGTTGAGGAGTTCAATTGTAGATATTGTAATTCTCAGGATCAGTACAAAATGCGATCGGGTGATTTTTCTCCTGATAAGTTAATTTAGAGTCATCGGTGTAGTGGGTTTTGTCTACCATCTTCCGCACATTCTTTGAAGAATGAAAATAAGCTGTCAATGGAAATAAGTTGTCAACTATTTTGAAATAAACAATATAAATTACTTAATAACTATGTTTGAGAAGCTCACATAGGGGAAGAATTGGAAGCGTATCAACAAGGACCCAGATGTCCATATTGTCTTGCTCGATTTTAGGATCACCAAGATCCATGGTGACAAGAATACCCTCATCAAAACCATACATCTTGCAAAGTGCTTCCCAATTTTTGCAACCAAAATGGGTTACACTCTCAGAATTGTACAACTTTACTTCAAAATCCACACCATGATGGGTCCTTAGGTGAATTTTTTTTGTTTCCATACTTTCACGGTCTTCAAAACCCATCCTCTCCAAGACATAGCATCTTGCATAGCATGTGATAAGCTAGTCGAATTGGAAAAGATGAAAAGTACACGTTGAAATAGTTGAAGTCGTGCTTAATTACAAAAAAAACTCTTGTCGTCGTTGCGTACCGTTTCAACATCGAAGGTCTCCTTGAGCTTAATATTGAAGCGCTGATCTTTGTCCAGCTCAAGGAACCTGTCGCACATACCTCGGTCGTCGTGGCACCAGTCGCACTCCCCGGGCGGTTTTCATTGTCCGAGTACGACATTTCCTATGTTCATAATTCAAATATTAAACTTGTACGATTAAATATATGTACTAAAAAACCTAAATTAGATCATTATTATTCATCACGGGTTGACTATCGGTCTATTGCGCCTTTTCTTGAAAACTCTCAGCTCACGTGGTGTACATATTCGACCGTCGGTGATGGTAGCTCCTCCTTTCATTCCCGAGTGCATTACACCAAATTGTCTAGCACACGGGAATGAAGGAGAAGCTACCCCCACGACAACAGTCGGGATTCTTTGTCCTCTCATACATATATATGGTTGGAGACTCTCCCTCACTGATTCCTCTTTGACATTTGCGACCGTCGGTGATGGTAGCTCCTCCTTTCGTTCCTGAGTGCATTACACCAAATTGTGTCTAGCACACGTGAATGAAGGAGAAGCTACCCCCATGACAACAGACGGGATTCTTCGTCCTCTCATATACGGTGGAGACTCGACAGACTTAAAGTTAACCCGAGGACTCATATTATAGGACTCATATTGACTTGGAGATTTGGCTGGTCTCACCTCGAGGTCAAGGGGGTCGGTGTAACGCCCCAAGACCGACGCTCCAGAAGGCTTCCAGCTATTTTGTTGTGGCTGTGTGTTTTATTTTTGTTTGTTGCATTCATCATGACATCATCCGCATTGCATCGGCACTCATTGTCGTCATTGTTTTTAAAACTTGCTTCCGCTCGTATTTGCCGCGTCCCCCTGATTTTGTTGACCGTTCGAAGACCAACCTTGTTCTTTGTTTTCCCTCTTGCCTAAACTGGAGTCTCTCTGTACAGTGCTCAAACCTCTCACGCGCGTCCGAAATCTTCCCCGAACCCGACCCGGGCTGTCGTCACCGTTGGATCCGGATCATCCCCTAACATCTATAAAACATCTTCAGTTTCTTCTTTGACTTTCCTAACCTATTTATCGCGGACCGTTCGATTATAATCGGAGGGCCCGAGTAGCCCCTAAACTAACCTACCTGCTATATAACCAGACAAAACCCTAAAATCTAGGGAGATGTCCCATCCATCCCGTCTCGGCCGCCGCCACTTTCTTCCTCGGGATCTCATCCCGATCCAATTCCACCAACCGAAGCTGCTTCCTCCTTCCTCGTTTTCCCCATCGGGCCAACCATCTCCTCTCCCTCGATCCACCCATTCCCGCAGCTCCTCCCCACGGCTTCCAGATCGAGCAAGCTCGATTTCCAGCAGCAGCGCCTTGGTTGCCCGCAGCTCCGTCGCCGCTGGAAACGAGTCCCTCCGCCCCGTCAAGTTCCCGACGCCTCAGCCTCACCCTCGCAGGCATCCCCGGCCCTTTGCCGAAGATGAGTGCCCCGACACCCCTGCTCCCTTTCCCCTCGTGCTTCTGTTTTCTCTCTCTCACCCTACTCTCGCTCTCTCTCTTTTGTCTTTGCAGCGCCGCCATGGATGGCCTCCCGTAGCTCCCGCTCATTGCGCCGCCGTGGTTCCCGGCCGATCCACGCTGAAGAGCCTCGGGCCCGTCCAGCCCCTTCGTCCCTCGACGCCGAGCACCTCGTCGCCGTGCCCAGCCTCAGCTGCCACCTCGCACGCCACCAACTCCGTCCCGAGCACCCACAGAAGCTCTTCTGCCATGGACGCCAGGTCCCAAGGTCGTGCCTCTCCTCCTCCTCACCCTGCTTCCCCTGGTTCTCTCTCTAATCCCTGTGCTGTCGTCGGCCTGTAGGAACTAGCCCGCCATGGAGTTCGTCAGCCGCGTCCGCCACTTCTGCACCCGGAGACGCACGCCCGCGTTGACCTCTCCCCTCGCCAAGCCGCCCGAGCACCTCCTCCAGTTCGTCGCCTCGGTCGCCGCCTTGCGAAGCTCCGCTCACTGCCGGCCATCGCCGGGAGACGCCAGCGCCAAGTCCCGCTCCCTGTGTCCTCTGCATCGTAGCCGTGGCGAGGCCTCTGCTTCTTCTGTGTTGATCGTGCCTCCCCCACCTGCCTGTTCGATCCAGCCCAGCATCACCAAGGCCCAGCGCCCCTTCCAGCCGCCCTCTCCACAAACGGGCCGAAACCCATGGGTGAGGCCACACCCCAGCGCCCCCTCTGTTTTTCCTCCTGTTGGGCCAGCTTGTTTCAGCCCAACCATGTTTTTTTTCCGGTTCTGCGTTTTTCGCATTTATCCAGTGAATTACTGTTTTACAGATTTGCAGAAACCCCCTTGCACTTCATGCATATAATAACTCATGATCTGTGCATCATATGTAAAAACTTTAAACATGTAAAATGCTTAGAATTTTGTGTAGTTTAATAATATGCCACTTTCATCCATGTTTAAAATGTTTAAAATGAGGTTTGTTTAAATTTGCTCAAATGACATGCTAAAATGATTTATTTCATAACTAAATAACCGTAGCTCGGTTTTAAATAAACTTTATATGTAAATGGGGTAAAAATGCATAGTTTAACATGGTGCACTTTATTTTCCTGTTTAACAAAAATAAAATATGGTTTAGGGCAGAACAGTACCAATCCCAAAATATGCATACGAGGATTTTCTGGAATTGTTGTTTGTTCTTCCGGCCTCATTTAAACTTGCCTAGTTAGGTAGTTTCATTATGCTTCACCCCTTGCCATGTTTAACAACATTTAATATTGATGAGTATCTTGGGATCTTGGGATCGTTCCGATATTCTTGTGACGAGAACATTGTTCTTGGTGCCTCCTATCATTTAGGGGTTGTGGCAGTGTCCCGGGGAGTTGAGCTCCGAGGTGTTGTCGTCACAATTTTATCGTTGCAGTTCTGGAATACCTGAGTTTTGCCGACATCAAAAATCTCTTTTATGCAGTTGTTGGTGAGATAACCTCGACGCCACCGAGTACTAGGGAGTTCAGGAGTATTGCCATAACTCGTATAACGGATGCTTTTCGAAGGTTGAGGTATATGATTTCCGGAGTTTTCTTGGTTATGTGTTGATGGATGGATACAGCTGGATGTAGGGATTGTTAGTTTGGGTGAGATATATTGCTTCCCCTGTATCCCCAACACCAGATTGCATAACCAGAAAGTTTCAGGAGTTTTATAAGTGGGAATTCAAGTAGCTCCTAGAATATCTTTCCGACAGATGCATGATATGAGATTAGGGTTCGACGTCTAGTGGTCCGCCTATCCATGGTCGTTTTTACAGTGGTCTCGTTGTGTCTTAAAGAACCCTTGGCTATGCTGGTCCGAGGACACTTCGTATGTCATGATCACTACCTTGTACAAGATGGTGCTGTACGATCGAGCCCGTGTGGGCCCCACCACGGAAACTTCGGACGAAATCTCTATCATATGTTTGTTCCGGCTTATTCTGTAAGCCAATCCTTTGTTTTGTTTTATTTGTGGTATTCGAGTTGCTGCGATGTCAAATGTTGAATCCATACCTTTCCTAAACGGTGTTCTCATATTGCTATGTGAATACTTATCCTTCTTGTCTATCGAGATTGTCATGTTAATTCTTTTCCAACCGGCGTGCTTCTCTTCAAGTGGATCCGATCATTTCAACATTCGCGAGATCAATTCTAAGTTTTCTCAACGGTATCCATTCCATCTCCCCAAATTGCCTTTGTTTTCCCGCCCTCCCACCCTTTTTCTTCAAGACTCAGATTTCTTAATCATGTATCCTTTTATTTGTGGGAAGTCTCTCCATTCTTTTTCGTCAATGTTCTTATCTGGTGATTCTCAGGAAGATACTAACGGAGCTTCAAGTTTATTATTCTTCGTCTCTTTTCTTCTCCGGTGGATCCAACTCAAGCTTTAGGTGTTGATCATATCCCTTTCCTCGTCTCAAATGCTATCCCATGTCGGTGCATCCCAAAATCGTTCACCTCTCTCTATTCGTATCCAGAGTACTAAAGATATCTCACAAGACTTGTGTTTCCATTCTCAATCCATTCAAGATATTTTGAGGTTGTTATCTCATTCAAGCCATTTAATTCAACCGGTGCAACCTCTCTTTAAAATTGTTCAACGGTGTTTTCTTTTGAGTGGGCCCTAACCCATAGGTCTTTTCACAGGATCTTACCTGACTCTTCTAATTCTTTTCCGGAGTTATTCTCAAATTCATTTCCAAATTTGACGTAAGAATGAATTTTCATCAGTCAGATGTCTTCTTCAAGATCGCTTTCAAATTCTTTTGATCGTTGGTTCAAACTTTCTATTCTTCATTCCGGAGTGCCTCAATAATTCATGGTGGTGTTTCTTGTCGTCATTCTCGAATGTTGAAGATAGAAGAAGAGTTTTTCCTCTAAATCGTGTCCGTTCTCTTGAAGTTTCGTGGTTCTAGCTTCATGTTATCCTCTTGAATTATTCCATTTGTCAGATATTCCTTTTTCTCACCTATCCGGAGTATTTCAGGAGTTGCTTCCTTTCTCGATCATCCTAAGGCCATCATTTCTGAATATTACTCATTCTCAGCCTTCAGCTCTTGTTCTCCAAATATCACCGGTGGATCGTTCAAGTATACTCTTTAGTCAGCTTATGATCTCTTCGTTCTCTTGTATCTAAATTCACTCAAGTTTCTTTGTTTGTTTTCTAATTCTTCCTGGTGTTTCGTTATCTTTCCTTCGGTCGTTTTCAATTCTTACGGTGGTCCATTCAAGATTCATCTTCTCTTGTTATCATATCAATTCATTGGTTCTCTCATAATCCTACCGGTGGTTTGTTCAACATTCCTATTCCTTTATTATCGTATCGTTTCATTCGTTTTTTCCAATCCTCCCGGTGATTCGCCGAAGACTTCTTCAAGTTTGCGCTATATCTCTTTTAATCCTTTCTACGAGAATAAGTAGTATGCCAAATCCGTTGTTTGTCATCAATTTAAATTGGTGAAGGATACGCATACCATAATTCTTATTATTGTTTCATCCGAGTGATCTAGTTTCTTCTTTCCAGAGTTGTTCATCATGTCACATTTCTCGGTTCGAGATGCTTCATCTTTTCTTTTCTGGAGTTCCAAGTTTTCTGCATTATCTCGTCGCGAAGCTTCATCTAAATCATCACAAGGCTCACCTTGTTCTTTCAACTTCTCTTTATTTCTATCATTCTTTTATTACCGGAATTCTTCATGGAGGCTCTATATGGTGGTTCGCTAAAGATTTAAATCACTCTCAAAGTGTTCTTCAAGATTGTTCTTGGAAAAGCTCAAGTATTCTTCATCTTGCATTCCAAAGTGCAATTCTCCTACCTTATCTTTTGAGATGGTGGTATATCATTCTTGACGATTTCCATTCATGTTTCGTGATTCACATGTTGTCAAGAATGAGGTATTTTAAATCCATCAACCTCATTGTTGGAGTTATCTTGTGTCATATTTCACCTAAAGCCTTCCCTAAGGATTGTTGCTTTTGTGGTGCTTAACAATGATCCAAGTTATCTCTTTATCATCTTGGTGGAAGAAGTTTTTAATCTCTTTGGTGCTCTCAATCAAATCAATTATTTTCGTTAGTGGCCGTTTGTCACCTCATAATTTTGAGATGTTTCCATAAGCCCACTACAAGCTTATTCTTTTCATTTCATTGTTGGTTTTCCAACAACTCCGTTATAACCTTCTTGGAAGGGTGCTTTCCAAGTTCTCTTATGGCAAAAGTTGTCATTTTCTTCTCCGTCCCTTTATCCCAACGGTCTAACTTCTATTCTTTCGTTACAGAGGCATTGTGATGTTGCTCTCGTTGACCCATCATCTCGTTTTGTCAAGATCATGTTATTCTCTTGCTTATCCATTTAACCGAAGTGTTGTGTCATGTCTTCAAGTTCTTTTCATCGTATCAAGTTTTGCCTCTCTTTTCAACCGGATTGCTGTCTGAAATCCTTCTTACCCCTTGTGCCATTCTTTCAATAGTTCCGGAGGCAGTGTGTTGTTGATTTCATCAAGTATCATCCCATCTTCTCAAGTTCATGTTCAATTCCTTCCATTTACAGTCGAAGTGCTGCCAAAATTATATCATTCTTATTCATTCTTATCTCGTTTCAACCAGAGTGGTTTCAATTCCTTCTTGTTCATTGTGCTCGTCATTCACAACTTTGCAACCTCCAACGTTAACATGGTGTTCCTTGTTTCTCTTTTCTACTGCAATGCTCTCAATTTTGTTCAACTCTATTGTGTTATTCTTGCAAGTTTTCAACCTCTCTAGGTTCATTGGTTTCACTCATTTGTCAAAGAAGCAACTTAGTTTTACCTCCTCTCTTCCTCTCCGTTTCTCTCCGGTGCCATCCTAGATCTCGGGACGAGATCCTCTTGTAGTGGTGGAGTGTTGTAACGCCCCAAGACCGACGCTCCAGAAGGCTTCCAGCTATTTTGTTGTGGCCATGTGTTTTATTTTTGTTTGTTGCATTCATCATGACATCATCCGCATTGCATCGGCACTCGTTTTCGTCATTGTTTTTAAAACTTGCATCCGCTCGTATTTGCCGCATCCCCCTGCTTTTCTTGACCATTTGAAGACCAACCTTGTTCTTCGTTTTCCCTCTTGCCTAAACCGGAGTCTCTCTGTACAGTGCTCAAACCTCTCGCGCGCGTCCGAAATCTTCCCCGAACCCAACCCGGGCTGTCATCACCGTTGGATCCGGATCATCCCCTAACATCTATAAAACATCTTCAGTTTCTTCTTTGACTCTCCTAACCTATTTATCGCGGACCGTTCAATTACAATCGGAGGGCCCGAGTAGCCCCTAAACTAACCTACCTGCTATATAACCAGACAAAACCCTAAAATCTAGGGAGATGTCCCATCCATCCCGTCTTGGCCGCCGCCACTTTCTTCCTCGGGATCTCATCCCGATCCAATTCCACCAACCGAAGCTGCTTCCTCCTTCCTCATTTTCCCCATCGGGCCAACCATCTCCTCTCCCTCGATCCACCCATTCCCGCAGCTCCTCCGCACGGCTTCCAGATCGAGTGAGCTCGATTTCCAGCAGCAGCGCCTTGGTTGCTCGCAGCTCCGTTGCCGCCGGAAACGAGTCCCTCCGCCCCGTCAAGTTCCCGGCGCCTCAGCCTCACCCTCACAGGCATCCCCCGGCCCCTTGCCAAAGATGAGTGCCCCGACACCCCTGCTCCCTTTCCCCTCGTGCTTCTATTTTCTCTCTCTCATGCTGCTCTCTCTCTCTCTCTCTTTGTTTTGTCTTTGCAGCACCGCCATGGATGGCCTCCCGTAGCTCCCGCTCGTTGCGCCGCCGTGGTTCCCGGCTGATCCGCGCCGAAGAGCCTCGGGCCCGTCCAGCCCCTTCGTCCCTCGACACCGAGCACCACGTCGCCGTGCCCAGCCTCAGCTGCCGCCTCGTACACCACCAACTCCGTCCCGAGCAGAAGCTCTTCTTCCAACGACGCCAGGTCCCAAGGTCGTGCCTCTCCTCCTCCTCACCCTGTTTCCCCTGGTTCTCTCTCTAATCCCCATGCCGTCGTCGGCCTGTAGGAACTAGCCCACCATGGAGTTCGCCAGCCGCGTCTGCCACTTCTGCACCCGGAGACGCATGCTCGCCTTGACCTCTCCCATCGCCAAGCTGCCCGAGCACCTCCTCCAGTTCGTCGCCTCGGTCGCCGCCTTGCGAAGCTCCGGTCGTTGCCGGCCATCGCCGGGAGACGCCAGCGCCAAGTCCCGCTCCCTGCGTCCTCTGCATCGCAGCCGTGGCAAGGCCTCTGCTTCTTCTGCGTTGACCGCGCCTCCCCCACCTGCCTGTTCGATCCAGCCCAGCATCGCCAAGGCCCAACGCCCCTTCCAGCCGCCCTCTCCACAAACGGGCCGAAACCCATGGGTGAGGCCACACCCCAGCGCCCCCTCTGTTTTTCCTCCTATTGGGCCAGCTTGTTTCAGCCCGACCATGTTTTTTTCCGGTTCTGCGATTTTCGCATTTATCCAGTGAATTACTGTTTTACAGATTTGCAGAAACCCCCTTGCACTTCATGCATATAATAACTCATGATCTGTGCATCATATGTAAAAACTTTAAACATGTAAAATGCTTAGAATTTTGTGTAGTTTAATAATATGCCACTTTCATCCATGTTTAAATTGTTTAAAATGATGTTTGTTTAAATTTGCTCAAATGACATGCTAAAATGATTTATTTCATAACTAAATAACCGTAGCTCGGTTTTAAATAAACTTTATATGTAAATGGGGTGGAAAAATGCATAGTTTAACATGGTGCACTTTATTTTCTTGTTTAACAACAATAAAATATGGTTTAGGGCAGAACAGTACCAATCCCAAAATATGCATACGAGGATTTTCCGGAATTGTTGTTTGTTCTTCCGGCCTCATTTAAACTTGCCTAGTTAGGTAGTTTCATTATGCTTCACCCCTTGCCATGTTTAACAACATTTAATATTGATGAGTAGCATAACCGAGAGAGAACTAAATAATTGATGTGGTGTTTTGTCAATATGCAACTCGTTGCATATTGAGCTCCACTTAACTTGTAGTATTGTTTGTTGCACTTTGCCATGCCATGCCTCATTAAACTGGACATGCATCGTACTTGATTGTGCATCATGCCATGATTATGCTTGTGTGTTTACCATGTTGTTTGTTTGTTTCCGGTGTTGCTTCTTAGTTCCAGTAATGTTGCAATTGTGAGGATTCGTTCGACTACGTCCGTTCGTCTTCTTCATGGACTCGTTCTTCTTCCTAGCGGGATTTCAGGCAAGATGACCGTCACCTTGGATCTCACTACTATCATTGCTATGCTAGTTGCTTCGTTCTATCGCTATGCTGCGCTTCCTATCACTTGTTCTTCAAGCCTTCCCAAATTGCCATGCCAGCCCCTAACCTTTTCACCCTTCCTAGCAAACCGTTGCTTGGCTATGTTAACGCTTTTGCTCAACCCCTCTTATAGCGTTGTTAGTTGCTGGTGAAGTTGAAGATTGCTCCATGGTGGACAGGATTATGTTGGGATATCACAATATCTCTTGTTTAATTAATGCATCTATATACTTGGTAAAGGGTGGAAGACTCGGCCTTATGCCTGGTGTTTTGTTCCACTCTTGCCGCCCTAGTTTCCGTCATACCGGTGTTATGTTCCTGGATTTTGCGTTCCTTACGCGGTTGGGTGATTTATGGGACCCCCTTGACAGTTCGCTTTGAATAAAACTCATCTAGCAAGGCCCAACCTTGGTTTTACCATTTGCCTCACCTAGCCCTTTTTCCCTTAGGTTTCCGGAGCCCGAGGGTCATCTTTATTTTAGCCCCCCCCCCCCCGGGCCAGTGCTTCTCTAATTGCTGGTCCGAACCGAGCAGCCTGCGGGGCCCCCTTGGGGATACTCGAGGTTTGGTTTTACTCATAGCTTGACTTATCCGGTGTTGCCCTAAGAACGAGATATGTGCAGCTCCTATCGGGATTGTCGGCGCATCGAGCGGCTTTGCTGGTCTTGTTTTACCATTGTCGAAATGTCTTGTAAACCGGGATTCCGAGACTGATCGGGTCTTCCTGGGAGAAGGAATATCCTTCGTTGACTGTGAGAGCTTGTGATGGGCTAAGTTGGGACACCCCTACAGGGTATAAACTTTCGAGAGCCGTGCCTGCGGTTATGTGGCAGATGGGAATTTGTTAATGTCCGGTTGTAGATAACTTGACACCAGATCCGAATTAAAACGCATCAACCGCGTGTGTAGCCGTGATGGTCTCTTTTCGGCAGAGTCCGGGAAGTGAACATGGTTTCTAGGTTATGTCTGACGTAAGTAGGAGTTCAGGATCACTTCTTGATCATTACTAGTTGATGACCGTTCCTTTGCTCCTCTTCTCGCTCTCATTTGCGTATGTTAGCCACCATATCATGCTTAGTTGCTGCTTCAACCTCACCCCTTACCCCTTCCTTTCCCATTAAGCTTTGCTAGTCTTGATACCCATGGTAATGGGATTGCTGAGTCCTCGTGGCTCACAGATTACTACAACAACAGTTGCAGGTACAGGTTATGCGATGATCATGACGTGAGAGCGATGTTTGCTTGTTTTGGAGTTCTTCTTCTGCTTCTTCTTCGATCTGGGGATAGGTTCCAGGTCGGCAGCCTGGGCTAGCAGGGTGGATGTCGTTTGAGCTTTCGTTTGTGTTTCATCCGTAGTCGGATGTTGATCTTATGGATGAGGTATTGTTGTATTCGTGTGGCATTGTATGCCTCTTGTATGTATCCCCATCTATTATGTAATGTTGATGTAATGATATCCACCTTGCAAAAGCGTATCAATATGCGGTTCTATCCTTAGTGAGACCTCCGAGTCTCTTTAGGATAGTATCACATATTGGGCGTGATAGTCGGTGACGGGGACGACAACGCGGATGATGGAGGGGGCTCCTAGATTTCTGTAAAAACAAAAACCCTATAAGCTATCAAGTAATCAAATGCATACGCCTTGCATATATAGTGCTCTCCAATTTTAGCATTCAAAGTACGAGTAATTTTCCAATTAATTTGAGCATTCTCAATAAGCAAAACCAAATCGTAAAATAAAGTAGTATTCAAATTAGCATGCATTCAATTATAAGCAAAACTACATCATCTCTTGTGTCCGTACATCGTCGAATATTATCACTAATACTCCTCGAATACTATCATACATATAGCATTGCTAATACAACTAGAACCATAGCGCCCGACGGGTATCGTCGCGGGCGGTGGACACCCAAAGAGAAGGAACCATCACAGGATCATAGCTCCAGTGAGATCCCTGAAGAACCTACTAGGTATTGTCGAACCTGCCCTCCAACGCAACTATGTAGCGACGGACATGCTCGTCCTCCTCACTGACACGGTGATGTACCACCTCCGTGGTGTCCAGAAGCCTCGGCACCGTCACTGGCCCACGCGACCGCCACCAAACAAGGATCGGGTCAACGACGGGCTGGCTGCTCACCAACCTATGCCCCCCGGAAGGTAGGACCTCCCAATACCAACCTGGCGGAGCCCAGTCCCGGACATGGCCCCTCTGATCAAGCCGGCCTCCTCCGCCGAGTTGATGACGAGGATGCGGGATAGGCATCGTCGACATCGATGCGGGAATAATTGCTTGAACTAAAAAAATAAACTAGTTCTATTAATTTTCTTGCTAAAAATAAACTACTTCTATATATAGTAAAATAAAGTAGTTTTATTAAATCAACTAGTTCAACTACTAAGCACTTACTATAAATAAAATAAAGTAGTACTTGCTAAAAATAAACTACTTCTATATATAGTAAAATAAAGTAGTTCTATTAAATCAACTAGTTCAACTACTAAGCACTTACTATAAATAAAATAAAGTAGTACTTACTAAAATAAACTACTTCTATAGTAAAATAAAGTAGCTTTATTAAATCAACTAGTTCAACTACTAAGCACTTACTAAAAATAAACTTGTTTAACTAGTTCTATTATATTTAACTAGTTCAACACAATTTTTTTTCTAAATATGCACATATATATATATATATATATGAGCATATATATGCATAAATTGACAAAAAAACATCTAATTCAACTAATATAAAATACATGGAAAAACATCTAATTCAACTAATCTAACTAGAATTTATTAAACACTTACTAGTATATATACATGGAAAAAATACATATATGAAAAAAATGAAAAAAAGAGGATCCGGGGCAGCGGCGACTCACAGCGGGGCCGGGCGACGGCGGGGGCGGCGACGGCGACGGTGGGGGCGGCGGACGGCATCGGCGTGCAGAGGAGCCAGGCGGGCGCGCGGAGCAGGGCACGGGTGACAGCGACGGCGTGGCCGGCGGACGGCGTGGGCGGCGGACGGCGACGGCGTGGGCGGCAGACGGCGTCAGCGTGGGCTCCGGGGTTGGGGCGACGGCGACGGCGTGGACGGCGGACGGCGACGGTGTCGGCGTGGGCTCCGGGGCGGTGGCGACGGCGACGGCGTCCTGCAGCCTGGCGGCGTCCTCTCCGCGCATGTCGTCGGGGGCGAATTGCAAGATGCAAACCAAAATTTTCACAAGTGTGCCTTATATACATGAAGCTTTAGTCTCGGTTCTTGTCACGGACCGGGACAAATGCCCCTCTTTGGTCCCGGTTGGTGCCACCAACCGGAACCAAAGGCCTCTTTTCAGCAGCCCAAAGGGCGGGAAATAGAGACCTTTGGTCCCGGTTGGTGGCACCAACCGGGACACAAGAGGGGCATTGGTCCCGGTTGGTGCTAGGAACCGGTACCAATTCCTCCCACTTGTCCCTGTTGGTGGCACTAATAACCCACAAGTGTATGGGATCGCAACAGCTTTCGAGGGTGAAGTACAACCCAAATTTATTGATTCGACACAAGGGGAGCCAAAGAATATTCTTGAGTATTAGCAGTTGAGTTGTCAATTCAACCACACCTGGATAACTTAGTATCTGCAGCAAAGTATTTAGTAGCAAAGTAGTATGATAATAAAGGTAACGGTGGCAAAAGTAAAGATAACAGTTTTTGGGTTTTTGTAGTTGTTGTAACAGTAGCAACAGAAAAGTAAATAAGCGAAGAACAATATATGAAAAGCTCGTAGGCAATGGATCAGTGATGGATAATTATGCCGGATGCGATTCCTCATGTAATAGCTATAACATAGGGTGACACGGAACTAGCTCCAATTCATCAATGTAATGTAGGCATGTATTCCGTAAATAGTCATACGTGCTTATGGAAAAGAACTTGCATGACATCTTTTGTCCTACCCTCACGTGGCAGCAGGGTCCTAGTGGAAACTAAGGGATATTAAGGCCTCCTTTTAATAGAGAACCGGAACAAAGCATTAGCACATAGTGAATACATGAACTCCTCAAACTACGGTCATCACCGAGAAGTATCCCGATTATTGTCACTTCGGGGTTGTCGGATCATAACACATAATAGGTGACTATAGACTTGCAAGATAGGATCAAGAACACAGATATATTCATGAAAACATAATAGGTTCAGATCTGAAATCATGGCACTCGGGCCCTAGTGACAAGCATTAAGCATAGCAAAGTCATAGCAACATCAATCTCAGAACATAGTGGATACTAGGGATCAAACCCTAACAAAACTAACTTGATTACATGGAAAATCTCATCCAACCCATCATCGTCCAGCAAGCCTACGATGGAATTACTCTCGCACGGCGGTGAGCATCATGAAATTGGTGATGGAGGATGGTTGATGATGACAACGGCGATGAATCCCCCTCTCCGGAGCCCCGAACGGACTCCAGATCAGCCCTCCCTAGAGAGATTAGGGCTTGGCGGCGGCTCATGTCGTAAAACATGATGAAACTTTCTCTCTGATTTTTTTTCTCCCGAACGTGAATATATGGAGTTGGAGTTGAGGTCGGTGGAGGTCCAGGGGGGCCACGAGATAGGGGGGCGCGCCCTATAGGGGGCGCCCCCTGTCTCGTGGACAGGTCGTGGGCCCCCTGGTATATTTCTTTCGCCTAGAAATTCTTATTAATTCCAAAAAGTGCCTTCGTGGATTTCCAGCACATTCCGAGAACTTTTCTTTTCTACACATAAAACAACATCATGGCAGTTCTGCTGAAAACAGCGTCAGTCCGGGTTAGTTTCATTCAAATCATGCAAGTTAGAGTCCAAAACAAGGGCAAAAGTGTTTGGAAAAGTAGATACGTTGGAGATGTATCAACTCCCCCAAGCTTAAACCTTTTCTTGTCCTCAAGCAATTCAGTTGATAAACTGAAAGTGATAAAGAAAAACTTTTACAAACTCTGTTTGCTCTTGTTGTTGTAAACATGAAAAGCCAGCATTCAAGTTTCAGCAAATATTATGAACTAACCATACTCACAATAACACTTAGGTCTCACAATTACTCATATCAGTAGCATAATCAGCTAGCGAGCCATAATAATAAAACTCGGATGACAACACTTTCTCAAAACAATCATAACATGATATAACAAAATGGTATCTCGCTAGCCCTTTCTGAGACCGCAAAACATAAATGCAGAGCACCTTTAAAGATCAAGGACTGACTAAACATTGTAATTCATGGTAAAAGAGATCCAATCAAGTCATACCCAATATAAACCAATAATAATGAATGCAAATGACAGTGTGCTCTCCAGCGGGTGCTTTTAATAAGAAGGGTGATGACTCAACATAAAAGTAAATAGATAGGCCCTTCGCAGAGGGAAGTAGGGATTTGTAGAGGTGCCGGAGCTCGATTTTAAAATAGAGATTGAATAACATTTTTAGCGGCATACTTTCGCTGCAATGCAACAACTATGAGATGGATGTATCTTCCATAATACATGCATTATAGGCAGTTCCCAAACAGAATGGTAAAGGTTTATACTCCCCCAACCACCAACAAGCATCAATCCATGGCTTGCTCGAAACAACGAGTGCCTCCAACTAACAATAGCCCTGGGGGAGTTTTGTTTAATTATTTTGATTTGCTTTGATCTTTTTGGATCATGGGACTGGGCATCCCGGTTATCGGCCCTTTCTCGTGAATGAGGAGCGGAGTCCACTCCTCTTGAGAATAACCCACCTAGCATGGAAGATATAGGCAGTCCTAGTTGTAACATGAGCTGCTTGAGCATATAAAACAGAATTTCATTTGAAGGTTTGGAGTTTGGCACATACAAATTTACTTGGAACGACAGGTAAATACCGCATATAGGAAGGTATGGTGGACTCACATGGACCAACTTTGCGGTTTAAGGAGTTTGGATGCACAAGCAGTATTCCCGCTTAGTACAAGTGAAGGCTAGCAAAAGACTAGGAAGTGACCAACTGAGAGAGCGACCTAGTCATAAACATGCATTAAAATTAATTCACACCGAATACAAGCATGAGTAGGATATAATCCACCATGAACATAAATATCATGAAGGCTATGTTGATTTGATTCAACTACATGCGTGAACATGCGCCAAGTCGAGTCACTTAATTCATTCAAAGGAGGATATCATCCCATCATACCACATCATAATCATTTTAATAGCATGTTGGCACGCAAGGTAAACCATTATAACTCATAGCTAATCAAGCATGGCACAAGAAACTATAATCTCTAAATGTCATTGCAAATATGTTTACTTCATAATAAGCTGACTCAGAAACAATGAACTCATCATATTTACAAAAACAAGAGAGGTCAAGTTCATACCAGCTTTTCTCATCCCAATAAGTCCATCATATATCGTCATTATTGCCTTTCACTTGCACGACCGAACGATGTGTATAATAATAAGAGTGCACGTGCATTGGACTAAGCTGGAATCTGCAAGCATTCAACTCAAAAGAGAAGACAAGTAATATGGGCTCTAAGTCAAATAAACAATCATGCATATGAGAGCCACTAAACATTTTCAATATGGTATTCTCGACCCCCAAAGGAAAGAAAAGAAAAGAAAACTATTTACACGGGAAAGCTCCCAACAAGTAAGAAGAAGAACTAGAAATCTTTTTGGGTTTTCATTTTAATTTCTACTACAAGCATGGAAATTAAACTAACTAAATTTTTTTGGTTTTTCTTAAGGTTTATCAAACACACAAGAAGAAAACTAGAAAAAGAAATTTAAACTAACATGGATAATACAATGAAAGAGTATGAGCACCGACGACTAGTGTGTGAACATGAATGTAAAGTCGGTGAGAAATACGTACTCCCCCAAGCTTAGGCTTTTGGCCTAAGTTGGTCTAGTACCAAGGACCGCCGCTACTCTCCCCGGTGTAATGGGCGGTGTAATCAGGATACCACTGGCTGGTCATCTCTGGATCCCACTGGACAGATGATGCATGATAAGGGTCCAGTTCAGGTTCCAGCTCAGGTTCAGGTTCCGGAGTAAAAGCTTGGGCTCGATGATTGTTCACTGCTTCCGGTGTGACAAGAAAATTTTCTGCAAGCAAATCAAACAACAAAGGCGCATGCAAAATAATAATCTCAAAGTGTTTCTTATTAAATCTAAGTTTATACAAGAGCATCCTATCTGAAAGATCATGGATGTCGCCTAGAGGGGGGGTGAATAGGCGCTTTAAAATAATTACAATTTAGGCTTGAACAAATGCAGAATAAACCTAACGGTTAATTTGTCAAGCACAAAACCTACAACAACTAGGCTCACCTATGTGCACCAACAACTTATGCTAAGCAAGATAAGCAACTATGTGATAGCAAGATATATGGCAAAGAACAATATGGCTATCACAAAGTAAAGTGCATAAGTAAAGTGCTAGGGTAAGAGATAACCGAGGCACGCGGAGACGACGGTGTATCCCGAAGTTCACACCCTTGCGGATGCTAATCTCCTTTTGGAGCGGTGTGGAGGCACAATGCTCCCCAAGAAGCCACTAGGGCCACCGTAATCTCCTCACGCCCTCGCACAATGCAAGATGCCGTGATTCCACTAAGGGACCCTTGAGGGCGGTCACCGAACCCATACACTTTGGCAACCCTTGGGGGCGGTCACCGGTACCCGTCAAATTGCTCGGGGCGATCTCCACAACCTAATTGGAGACCCCGACGCTTGCGCTGAGCTTTACACCACAATGATTGAGCTCCGAACACCACCAACCGTCTAGGGCGCCCAAGCACCCAAGAGGAACAAGCTCAAGGGCACCAAGCACCCAAGAGTAATAAGCTTCTCAACTTGAAACTTCCATGTATCACCGTGGAGAACTCAAACCGATGTGCAATGGCAAGGGCACACGGAGTGCCCGAGTCCTTCTCTCCCAAATCCCACCAAAGCAACTAATGCTAGGGAGGAAAATGAGAGGAAGAACGAAAGAAGAACACGAAGAACTCCAAGATCTAGATCCAAGGGGTTCCCCTCACTTAGAGGAGAAAGTGATTGGTGGAAACGTGGATCTAGATCTCCTCTCTCTTTTCCCTCAAGAACTAGCAAGAATCATTGGAGGGATAGAGAGTTAGCAAGCTCGGGGAAGGTCAACAATGGGGGAAGAACACGAGCTCAAAGGATTAGGTTCAATGGGGAAGAAGACCCCCTTTTATAGGTGGGGGGAAATCCAACCGTTATGCTCACAGCCCGCACAGAGCGGTACTACCGCTCCAAGGAGCAGTACTACCGCTAGGGCGGTAGTACCCCTTTGAAAAACAACAACGAGGAGGCAAAAGGCCAGTAGAACCGCCGGAGCGGTACTACTGCTCGTCCTCACGGTACTACCGCTCGACCTCACGGTACTACCGCTCGACCTCACGGTACTACCGTAAATGGTAGCGGTACTACTGCTTGCGAGCGGTACTAAAAAAATACTTCTGTGCCTACTTCCGCTGAGCAAAACACGAGATTTTGGTCCAGAGCGGTACTACCGCTTAGGAGCCGCGGTAGTACAGCTCTGGAGCGGTGCTACCGCTCAGGAGCCACGGTAGTACCGCTCTGGAGCGGTAGTAAAAAATTACATCCGCTCTAGTCGCGGTAGTACCGCTGCAGCCTTTACCAAAACAGCCACAACTTTTGCAAACGGACTCCAAATTCAACAAAACCAAGTTTGTTGGAAAGCTAACGACATGGGCTAACACAATATTGAAAGAAATATCAATAAGAAGCAAATGAGAAAAGGCCCAAATAAAAATGGTGAGAACCCTTCCTCGGATAAGACCGGTAAAACCTCCAACACCGAAAACATCATAGAAGATGCATGTGAACTCCGTTTTCGATGAACTCAAGCTTGTCATCAAGATGACCATAAGCTCTAAGACTCACAAAGAGAACCAAACAAGAACCAAGAAACATGATGCAAGGATGCAATGGTTTGAGCTCTCTACTAACGATACGATCAAGCTACCAACTTGAGGTCCTATAACCCGGTCTCCCAACTACCACCACGAGTCCGGTAAAATAGAAAACCTATCAAGGGAAAACCTTTGCCTTGCACATGGTCCACTTGAGCTAGATGATGATGATATCTTGACTCCCTCAAGTTGGACCACCTTTCTTGATTGTGTTGGCTCGATGAACACTAGATGATTGCTCCCCCATAGTCCACTATGGGTGAGCCAATCTTTGGCACATCTTCACAAGTCCATTGACACCACAATGGATGGCAAGATTCAAGCACTTGATCTCTTCATGATGCTCCACTTGAACTTGCACATGGCAATCTTGATGATGATTACCACTTGATGTCATCCTTTCCATGGGTTGTATGATATTTTCCTCTTGACGCAAGCCCATGGACACGCACCTAACCCCACATAGAACTCTCACATAGACCATGGGTTAGTACACAAAGTGCAATGGACAATGCTTACCATACCATGGGATCACTTGATCCCTCTCGGTACATCTTCTACGCTTTGTGAGTTGATCAACTTGATTTACTCTTGACTTAGTCTTGATCAACCTTGAATCTTTCCAACTCTCTTCATTTGGATGATGTCTTGAAGGTAAACATGAATGATCACACAATCTTATTCTTCAAGACATGCTTGCAATAAGCTCAACACTCACATGACCAATCTTTGGATAATTCCTTAATAGCACCTTGGTCAACTCATAAACTCCTTGAAACCAACACATGGACTTCAAGAAAAGCCTATGGACAAATCCTTCAAATATAACTCAAGACAACCATTAGTCCATAGAGATTGGCATCAATTACCAAAACCAAACATGGGGGCACCGCATGTTCTTTCACTATCTTTGTTGTCAACAATAAACTTGTGTGCTACCATGCTCTTGTAATCTAAAATGTGAGGAGGCAATATTGTCTCCTCTTCCTCATGGTGCCTAATGGGTATCTGAAAATGTCTAGCAAGACGTGCAGCATAGATACCTCCAAATATGGGGCCTTTTGTATGATTTAGGGCTAGCCGTTTAGCAACGACGGCACCCATACTAAAAGTATTGTCTACAAGCAAGGCATGTTGAAGAATGATAATATCAGGAACACTTAAGTTTCCACTATTTCCACGACCAATCAAGCATCTACTAGCAAACATGGCAAAGTAGCGTAAAACAGGAAAGTGTATGCTAGAGACTTTTGCCTCGGAACCCTTCTTTGGCTCCACTACAGCGATAGTATTAACAAAGCCATCCACATCTTTACGATGGGGTTCCTCTAATTCTCCCTCATAAGGTATCCTACACACCGCGCAAAAATTACGTAAAGACATTTCTCTGAATTCATCATATAAATGAAATGATACTGCAGGCGGTGACTTCTTAGGATAATAATAAAAGTTTTGCACGAAAGTATTGGTGAGTAAGAGATACTGATCGATCCGGTCATTGATGAACCGGTGAGGCCTGCAGTCTTGATCAAAGAATAAAAATCTTCATGAATTCCAGCTTCTTTCAAGAAATCCTCACATGGCCATTCACACGACCGTACTTCCGCTAAGCGAGGAAGATTATACTTGGCTTTTTCCTTCTCTTTGGCTTGTTTTCCTGAGAGCTTTGGCTAGAAGAGCCCCTCAAAAGTTTCCTTAACATTTTCTAAAAATTTATGAAATTTTAGTAACTTCAAAATAAAAGTGCATAAAACTAAACAAGATTGGTAGCAACTACTCCTACAAGTGCCTAGAGCCTATATCATGCATTAGAATTGCTTGGGACCTCATAAATTTAACATGCAAGCTCAAGAACATGGTCACATATGCAGCAAAAATTTGCAATGAATAAAGCACTAGAACAAAAACTAATTGGACCAATGGAGGAGTCACATACCAAGCAACAATCTCCCAAAGCAGTTTTGTGAATGGAGCTTTGAGCAAGGAGATTGAAAATCGCAGCAAAATGAGCTAGAACTCGTGCTTGAGCTGGATGGGGATTTTTTTGGGTAGAAGATGAAGTGTGTGAGTGCTGGCATAAGTGGAGGGGGGCCACCAGGGGCCCACGAGACAGGGGGCGCGCCCTATAGGGGGCGCCCTCCACTCTCGTGGCCTGGTGCTTTCCCCTCCTGCAGTGTTTTCAGTGCCTAAAATCCTCAAATATTCCATAAAAAATCATACTAAATTTGCAAGGCATTTGGAGAACTTTTATTTTTAGGATATTTTTTAATGCACGGATAATTCAGAAAACAGATGGATAATACTATTTTTGCTTTATTTATTCTAAATAACAGAAAGTAAAAAGAGGGTACAGAAGGTTGTGCCTTCTAGTTTCATCCATCTCATGATCATCAAAATGAATCCACTAACAAGGTTGATCAAGTCTTGTTAACAAACTCATTCTGAATAACACGGAACCGGAGAAATTTCGAATAACACTAAGTTACCTCAACGGGGATATGAAAATCCCCAACAATAAGAATACCATACTTTTTCTTGACAGTAGGGAGAGGAAATTCAAAACCTCCAATAATAATAGTTGGAACTTTTCCAATAGAATTGATGCTATGAACTTGAGATTGTTTCCTCGGAAAGTGTACCGTATTCTCATTACCATTAACATGAAAAGTGACATTGCCTTTGTTGCAATCAATAACAGCCCCTGCAGTATTAAGAAAAGGTCTACCAAGGATAATAGACATATTGTCGTCCTCGGGAATATCAAGAATAACAAAGTCCGTTAAGATAGTGACATTTGCAACCACAACAGGCACATCCTCACAAATACCGACAGGTATAGCAGTTGATTTATTAGTCATTTGCAAAGATATTTCAGTAGGTGTCAACTTATTCAATTCAAGTCTATGGTATAAAGAGAGAGGCATGACACTAACACCGGCTCCAAGATCACATAAAGTAGTTCTAACATAATTTCTTTTAGTGGATCATGGTATAGTTAGTACCCCCGGATCTCCAAGTTTCTTTGGTATTCCACCCTTAAAAGTGTAATTAGCAAGCATGGTGGAAATTTCAGCTTCCGGTATCTTTCTTTTATTTGTGATGATATCCTTCATATACTTAGCATAAGGATTTACTTTGAGCATATCTATTAAGCGCATATGTAAGAAAATAGGTCTAATCATTTCAGCAAAGCGCTCAAAATCCTCATCATCCTTTGACTTGGATGGTTTAGGAGGAAAGGGCATGGGTTTCTGAACCCATGGTTCTCTTACTTTACCATGCTTCCTAGCAACAAAATCTCTCTTATCATAATGTTGATTCTTTGATTGTGGGTTATCAAGATCAACAGCAGGTCCAACCTCTACTTCATTGTTTTTGCTAGGTTGAGCATCAACATGAACATTATCATTAATAGTATCACTAGGTCCATGTTCATCACATGATTGTGTTTCAGCATCAGAAATAGAAATATCATTTGGATTCTCAGGTGTGACTATAGTAGGTTCACTAGAAGCATGCAAAGTCCTGTCGTCTTTATTTTTCTTCTTTTTAGAAGAACTAGGTGCCTCTAAATTATTTCTCTGAGAATCTTGCTCGATTCTCTTAGGGTGGCCTTCAGGATACAAAGGTTCCTGAGTCATTCTACCAGTTCTAGTAGCCACTCTAACAGCAAAGTCATTTTTATTATTTAATTCATCAAGCAAATCATTTTGAGCTTTAAGTACTTTCTCAGCTTGAGTAGCAACCATAGACGCATATTTGCTAATGAGTTGGAGTTCTCCTTTAACTCTAGCCAAGTTATCGCTCACACGTCCTACCTCGAAAGCATTATTCTTTAACTCTCTACCAACATAAGCATTAAAACTTTCTTGTCTAGCCATAAAGTCATCAAATTCATCTAAGCATGGGCTATGAAATTTAGTAGAGGGTATTTCAACTTTACCATATCTATAGAGAGAATTTACCTTTACTACTTGTGTCAGGTTATCAAGACAATGTGGTTCTTCAATAGACGGTATATTAAGACCATCTATTTCTTCAATAGGTGGTAAATTCTTAACATCTTCAGCTTTAATACCTTTTTCTTTCATTGATTTCTTTGCCTCTTGCATATCTTCAGGACTGGGAAATAAAACACCTCTCTTCTTCAGAGTGGGTTTAGGAATAGGCTCAGGAGTTGGCTCAATTGGTTCAAGAATTGCCTCAGGAATTGGCTCAGGAAGAGTCCAATTATTTTCATTAGTCAACATATTATTCAATAATAATTCAGCTTCGTCGACTGTTCTTTCCCTAAAAACACAACCAGCACAACTATCCAAGTAGTCCTTGGAAGCATCGGTTAGTCCATTATAAAAGATATCAAGTATTTCATTTTTCTTAAGAGGATGATCGGGCAAAGAATTAAGTAACCGGAGAAGCCTCCCCCAAGCTTGTGGGAGACTCTCTTCTTTGATTTGCACAAAGTTATATATTTCCCGCAAGGCAGCTTGTTTCTTATGAGCAGGGAAATATTTAGCAGAGAAGTAATAAATCATATCCTGGGGACTACGCACACAACCAGGAGCAAGAGAATTATACCAAGTCTTAGCATCGCCCTTTAAAGAGAACGGAAATATCGTAAGGATATAAAAATAGCGAGATCTTTCATCATGAGTAAACAGGGTAGCTATATCATTCAACTTGGTAAGATGTGCCACAATAGTTTCAGATTCAAGGCCATAAAAGGGATCAGATTCAACTAAAGTAATAATCTTAGGATCAACAGAGAATTCATAATCCTTATCAGTGACACAGATAGGTAAAGTAGCAAAAGCAGGGTCAAGTTTCATTCTAGCATTAAGAGACTATTGCTTCCATTTAGCTAATAATTTCTTAAGATCATATCTACCATTGCAAGCAAAGATAGCTCTAGTAGCTTCTTCATTCATAACATAACCCTCAGGAACAACAGGCAAAACATAATCATTGGGAGAACCTTCATCATCACTATCATCAATAATAGCATCTTCAATATTTTCATTCCCCCTAACCCTAGCAAGTTGTTCATCAAGAAATTCACCTAATGGCAAAGTAGTATCACACACAGAAGTAGTTTCATCATGCATAGCAGAAGTTGCATCATCAATAACATGCGACATATCAGAATTCATAGCAGTAGCAGGTTTAGGTGTCGCAAGCTTACTCATAACAGAAGGAGAATCTAGTGCAGAGCTAGATGGCCGTTCCTTACCTCCCCTTGTAGTTGAGGGATAGATCTTGGTTTTAGCGTCTTTCAAGTTCTTCATAGTGATCAACAGATATAAATCCCAAGTGACTCAGAGAATAGAGCTATGCTCCCCGGCAAAGGCGCCATAAATTAGTCTTGATAACCCAAGTGTAGGGGATCGCAACAGCTTTCGAGGGTGAAGTACAACCTAAATTTATTGATTCGACACAAGGGGAGCCAAAGAATATTCTTGAGTATTAGCAGTTGAGTTGTCAATTCAACCACACCTGGATAACTTAGTATCTACAGCAAAGTATTTAGTAGCAAAGTAGTATGATAATAAAGGTAACGGTGGCAAAAGTAAAGATAACAGTTTTGGGGGTTTTGTAGTTGTTGTAACAGTAGCAACGAAAAAGTAAATAAGCGAAGAATAATATATGAAAAGTTCGTAGGCAATGGATCAGTGATGGATAATTATGCCGGATGCGATTCCTCATGTAATAGCTATAACATAGGGTGACACAGAACTAGCTCCAATTCATCAATGTAATGTAGGCATGTATTCCGTAAATAGTCATACATGCTTATGGAAAAGAACTTGCATGACATCTTTTGTCCTACCCTCCGTGGTAGCGGGGTCCTAGTGGAAACTAAGGGATATTAAGGTCTCCTTTTAATAGAGAACTGGAACAAAGCATTAGCACATAGTGAATACATGAACTCCTCAAACTACGGTCATCACCGAGAAGTATCCCGATTATTGTCACTTCGGGGTTGTCGGATCATAACACATAATAGGTGACTATAGACTTGCAAGATAGGATCAAGAACACACATATATTCATGAAAACATAATACGTTCAGATCTAAAATCATGGTACTCGGGCCCTAGTGACAAGCATTAAGCATAGCAAAGTCATGGCAACATCAATCTCAGAACATAGTGGATACTAGGGATCAAACCCTAACAAAACTAACTTGATTACATGGTAAATCTCATCCAACCCATCACCGTCCAGCAAGCCTACGATGGAATTACTCACGCACGGTGGTGAGCATCATGAAATTGGTGATGGAGGATGGTTGATAATGATGACGGCGACGAATCCCCCTCTCCGGAGCCTCGAACGGACTCCAGATCAGCCCTCCCGAGAGAGATTAGGGCTTGGCGGCGGCCCCGTGTCGTAAAACGCGATGAAACTTTCTCTCTGATTTTTTCTCCCCGGACGTGAATATATGGAGTTGGAGTTGAGGTCGGTGGAGGTCCAGGGGGGCACGAGATAGGGGGCGCGCCCTATAGGGGGGGCGCCCCCCTGTCTCGTGGATAGGCCGTGGGCCCCCTGGTATATTTCTTTCGCCCAGAAATTCTTATTAATTCCAAAAAGTGCCTCCATGGATTGCCAGGACATTCCGAGAACTTTTATTTTCTACACATAAAACAACATCATGGCAATTCTGCTGAAAAGAGCGTCAGTCCGGGTTAGTTTCATTCAAATCATGCAAGTTAGAGTCCAAAACAAGGGCAAAAGTGTTTGGAAAAGTAGATACGTTGGAGATGTATCAGGCACCAACCGGGACCAAAGGTCGTGTGCTGGAACTGGCGCCGTGCGGTGCTATGTTTAGTCCCACCTCGCTAGCCGAGAGGGGCTCGGAGTGGTTTATAAGCCCTGCCGAACCAACCACTTCAAGCTCCTCTCTACTACAAGCTTACGGGCCTAAATTCACTCTCTGTGCTTGTGGGCCTATTGGGCCTACTGCGGGCCTGCATCCTGGCCCTAGTTGTGGGTTTCTAGTCGTATGCAGGCCATGGTGGCCCTGTAGGTGGCACTTTTTTTATTTTTTTCCATTTTTTGCTTTCTTTTTTGTTTCTAATTACTTATTTATTTTCTTTTATGATAATTCTTTTTGCTATTAAAGTTTGTAACAAATTCTAATCACTTATTTTTTATGATAATTCTTTTTGCTATTAAAGTTTGTAACAAAAATTTCTTTATGAAAATTATTTTTGCTTTTAATGATTTTGAACAGAAAATGAACTCCGAAAAGGTTGAAAGTTGGCATGGTATCATCATTTCACCCACATAGCATGTGCAAGAAAGTTGAGAGGGTTACGGCAAAAACTGGATGCACTTCGTGTACAAAACGGATAATCTCTTTCGAAGTATCATGATTTCATACGGAAACTCGTTTGTTACAAAGGGATTTCATTTTTTTAAACTTATTTGAACTCCTGACTTTTTGTGTGTTAAAAATGCACCATCCAAAGCCACATCATCAATTTGCAACCCTTTCTAACTTCATTTGTTATTTTTCATGTATTTACTGATTATTTTGAGCTATAAGACCCTGAAATTGAAAAGCAGTTCAAATGAACTCTGAAAAGGTTGAAAGTTGGCATGGTATCATCATTTCATCCACATAGCATGTGCAAGAAAGTTGAGAGGGTTACGGCAAAAACTGGATACACTTCGTGTACAAAACGGACAATCTCTTTCGAAGTATCAGGATTTCATGCGGAAACTCGTCTGTTACAAAGGGATTTCATTTTTTAAAACTTATTTGAACTCCTGACTTTTTGTTTGTTCAAAATGCACCATTCAAACCCACATCATAAATTTTCAACCCTTTCTGACTTCATTTGTTATTTTTCATGCATTTACTGATTATTTTGAGCTATAAGACCATGAAATTGAAAACCAGTTCAAATGAACTTTGAAAAGGTTGAAAGTTGGCATGGTATCATCATTTCATCCACATAGCATGTGCAAGAAAGTTGAGAGGGTTACGGAAAAAACTGGATGCACTTCATGTACAAAACGGACAATCTCTTTCGAAGTATCAGGATTTCATGCGGAAACTCGTCTGTTACAAATGGATTTCATTTTTTAAAACTTATTTGAACTCCTGACTTTTTGTGTGTTTAAAATGCACCATTCAAAGCCACATCATCAATTTTCAACCCTTTCTAACTTCATTTGTTATTTTTCATGCATTTACTGATTATTTTGAGCTATAAGACCCTGAAATTGAAAAGCAGTTCAAATGAACTTTGAAAAGGTTGAAAGTTGGCATGATATCATCATTTCATTCACATAGCATGTGCAAGAAAGTTGAGAGGGTTACGGCAAAAACTGGATGCACTTCGTGTACAAAACGGACAATCTCTTTTGAAGTATCAGGATTTCATACGGAAACTCGTCTGTTACAAAGGGATTTCATTTTTTAAAACTTATTTGAACTCCTGACTTTTTGTGTGTTCAAAATGCACCATTCAAACCCACATCATCAATTTTCAACCCTTTCTGACTTCATTTGTTATTTTTCATGCATTTACTGATTATTTTGAGCTATAAGACCCTGAAATTGAAAAGCATTTCAAATGAACTCTGAAAAGGTTGGAAGTTGGCATGGTATCATCATTTCATCCACATAGCATGTGCAAGAAAGTTGAGAGGGTTACGGCAAAAACTGGATGCACTTCATGTACAAAACGGACAATCTCTTTCGAAGTATCAGGATTTCATAGGGAAACTTGTCTGTTACAACAGGCATTTCAAATGAACTACAAAAAGGTTGAAAGTTGGCATGGTATCATCATAATAGTTGTGGAGAAAGTCTTCACTTTTTCTTCACTTGTGCCCTTTCCTTATTGCGCCGTAACCATGGATAATCTTTATCACTTATCAGGATGCTTGGGTCAGCCTTGACTTTGAAGGGAGGAATTTCATGAAACTTTTCATAATCTTCGAACATGTCTGTCTTGCCCTCCACTCCCACGATGTCCCTTTTTCCTGAAAGAACTATGTGGCGCTTTGGCTCATCGTATGATGTATTCACTTCCTTATCTTTTCTTTTTCTCGGTTTGGTAGACATGTCCTTCACATAGATAACCTGTGCCACATCATTGGCTAGGACGAACGGTTCGTCAGTGTACCCAAGATTGTTCAGATCCACTGTTGTCATTCCGTACTGTGGGTCTACCTGTACCCCGCCTCCTGATAGATTGACCCATTTGCATTTAAACAAAGAGACCTTAAAATCTACTCCGTAGTCAAGTTCCCATATGTCCACTATGTAACCATAATATGTGTCCTTTCCCCTCTCGGTTGCTGCATCAAAGCGGACATCGCTGTTTTGGTTGGTGCTCTTTTGATCTTGGGCGATCGTGTAAAATGTATTCCCATTTATCTCGTATCCTTTCTAAGTCATTACAGTCGAAGATGGTCCCCTGGACAACGAGTACAGCTCATCACAAACAGTGTTGTCACCTCTGAGACGTGTTTCCAACCAACTGTTGAAAGTCATGATGTGTTCACATGTAATCCAGTCGTCGCACTGCTCTGGGTGTTTGGAGCGCAGACTGTTCTTGTGTTCATCGACATACGGGGTCACCAAGGTAGAGTTCTGTAGAACTGTGTAGTGTGCTTGAGACCAAGAATATCCGTCCCTGCATATTATTGAGTCCCCTCCAAGCGTGCCTTTTCCAGTCAGTCTCCCCTCATACCGCGATTCAGGGAGACCTATCTTCTTAAGGCCAGGAATGAAGTCAACACAAAACCCAATGACATCCTCTGTTTGATGGCCCATGGAGATGCTTCCTTCTAGCCTAGCATGATTACGGACATATTTCTTTAGGACTCCCATGAACCTCTGAAAGGGGTACATATTGTGTAGAAATACGGGGCCCAGAATGACAATCTCATCAACTAGATGAACTAGGACGTGCGTCATGATACTGAAGAAGGATGGTGGGAACACCAGCTCGAAACTGACAAGACATTGCACCGCATCACTCCTTAGCCTTGGTATGATTTCTGGATCGATCACCTTCTGAGAGATTGCATTGAGGAATGCACATAGCTTCACAATGGCTAATCGAACGTTTTTCGGTAGAAGCCCCCTCAATGCAACCGGAAGCAGTTGCGTCATAATCACGTGGCAGTCATGAGACTTTAGGTTCTGGAACTTTTTCTCTGGCATATTTGTTATTCCCTTTATATTCAACGAGAAGCCAGACGGGACCTTCATACTAAGCAGGCATTCAAAGAAGATTTCCTTCTCTTCTTTGGTAAGAGCGTAGCTGGCAGGACCTTCATACTGCTTTGGAGGCATGCCGTGTTTTTCGTGCAAACGTTGCAGGTCCTCCCATGCCTCAGTTGTATCTTTTGTCTTCCCATACACGCCCAAGAAGCCTAGCAGGTTCACGCAAAGGTTCTTCGTCATGTGCATCACGTCGATCAAGAGCGGACCTCTAGGTCTTTCTAGTAGGGTAGGTCCCAAAATATAGATTTCTTCTTGCACATGGGTGCGTGTCCCTCAGCGTCACTCGGAACAGCTAGTCCGCCGGGACCCTTTCCAAAGATTACATGTAAATCATTGACCATAGCAAGTACGTGATCACCGGTACACATGGCGGGCTTCTTCCAGTGATCTGCCTCGCCTTTGAAATGCTTGCCTTTATTTCGACATTGATGGTTGGTCGGAAGAAATCAACGATGGCCCAGGTACACATTCTTCCTACATTTGTCCAGGTATATACTTTCGGTGTCAGCTAAATAGTGCGTGCATGCGCGGTATCCCTTGTTTGTCTGTCCTGAAAGGTTACTGAGAGCGGGGCAATCGTTGATGGTTACAAACAACAACACATGCAGGTTAAATTCCTCCTATCTGTGCTCATCCCATGCACGTACGCCATTTCCATTCCACAGCTGTAAAAGTTCTTCAACTAATGGACTTAGGTACACATCAATGTCGTTGTCGGGTTGCTTAGGGCCTTGGATGAGAACTGGCATCATAATGAACTTCCGCTTCATGCACATCCAAGGAGGAAGGTTATACATACATAGAGTCATGGGCCAGGTGCTGTGATTGCTGCTCCGCTCCTTGAAAGGATTAATGCCATCCGCGCTTAAACCAAACCATACGTTCCTTGGGTCACGTGCAAACTCAGCCCAGTACTCTCTCGATTTTTCTCCACTGCGACCCGTCAGCGGGTGCTCTCAACTTCCCGTCTTTCTTACGGTCCTCACTGTGCCATCGCATCAACTTGGCATGCTCTTTGTTTCTGAACAGTCGTTTCAACCGTGGTATTATAGGAGCATACCACATCACCTTCGCAGGAACTCTCTTCCTGCGGGGCTCGCCGTCAACATCATCAGGGTCATCTCGTCTGATCTTATACCGCAATGCACCGCACACCGGGCATGCGTTCAAATACTCGTACGCACCGTGGTAGAGGATGCAGTCATTAGGGCATGCATGTATCTTCTGCACCTCCAATCCTAGAGGGCATACGACCTTTTTTGCTGCGTACGTTCTGCCGGGCAATTCATTATCTTTTGGAAGCTTCTTCTTTAGTATTTTCAATAGCTTCTCAAATCCTTTGTCAGGCGCAGCATTCTCTGTCTTCCACTGCAGCAATTCCAGTACGGTACCCAGCTTTGTGTTGCCATCTTCGCAATTGGGGTACAACCCTTTTTTGTGATCCTCTAACATGCGATTGAACTTCAGCTTCTCCTTTTGACTTTCGCATTGCGTCCTTGCATCGACAATGACCCGGCAGAGATCATCATCATCGGGCACGTCCTCTGGTTCCTCTTGATCTTCAGCAACTTCCCCCGTTGCAGCAGCATCGGGCACATCATCTGGTTCCTCTTGATCTTCAGCAGCTCCCCCCGTTGCAGCGTCACTGTATTCAGGGGACGCATAGTTGTCATCGTCTTCTTCTTCTTCTTTGCCGTCTTCCATCATAACCCCTATTTCTCCGTGCCTCGTCCAAACATTATAGTGTGGCATGAAACACTTGTAAAGCAGGTGGGTGTGAAGGATTTTCCGGTCAGAGTAAGACTTCGTATTCCCACATTTAGGGCATGGACAACACATAAAACCATTCTGCTTGTTTGCCTCAGCCACTCCGAGAAAATTATGCACGCCCTTAATGTACTCGGAGGTGTGTCTGTCACCATACACCCATTGCCGTTTCATATGTGTGCATTATATATAATTATATGTTTCAAAAGTAAGAAAATCAGACAAGTATCTATCTAGGGGCAGCCCCAGTGCATGTAGCTCCCGCTTGCGCAGGGTCTGGGGAAGGGTCCGACCACTTCGGGTCTATTGTACACAGCCTTTCCCTACATTTCTATAAGAGGCTGTTTCCAGGACTTGAACCCGTGACAAGTATCTATCTAAAGTAAGAAAATCAGACAAGTATCTATCTAAAATAAGAAAATCAGAAAGAAGATAAGAACAAGAGGCTCACCACGGTGGTGCCGGTGACGAGATCGGCACGGGCCATCAACGACGGTGAAAACGGGGACGGGGCATGACGGACCGCTAAATCTAGACAAATCTCGGGAAAAATGGAGCTCCGAGGTCGAGCTTCGAGAGGAGAAAGCTTAACTAGTGTGGCTCGGACATTTCATCGAACACCTCATGTGCATAGGAGGTGGGCTAGAGCACCAAATGCTCTTCCCTCGTCGGCCAGAAAAAACAGAGCACTGTGGAGTGCTCTGCCGTGGCGATGGGTATATATAGGCAAATTATTTGTCCCGGTTTGTGGCATGAACTGAGACTAAATTAGCCCTTCTACATCGGTTCAAGGCACGAACCGGTACCAATGACTGTGGGCCAGGAGCGCGGCCCATTGGTCTCGGTTCATGCCTAGAACCGAGACAAATGGATCCAGACGAACCGGGACCAATGCCCACGAGGTCCCGGCCGGCCCCCTCGGCTCATGAACCGGGTCTAATGCCCTCCATGAGTCCCGGTTCGTGAAGAACCGGGACTAATGGGCTGGCCAGGCCCGAACCAAAGCCCTGTTTTCTACTAGTGTGGGGTGGGTAGAACCCGCCATAGGCAGGCGTGGGGGCGGTGCTATAGTGGTGATGCCTGGTGGCTCACTGGACGGGGCCCAAGGATGCCCAGTGCCTGGTTTTTATTGACGCCATGCAATCAAATTTGCTCTTAGTGCTCCAGATATTGACGCCATGCAATCAAATTTGCTCTTAGTGCAGTTAAGCAAGTTCAGACTTGGGTGAGTACTAAGGATCAAACTAGGTACAAAATTTAGAATGAAAAGGACCAAAATTTTGAAATTAGTACTTGGCCCTTTGAGTGGAGATTGTAGGCCAACGCGCCCACAAAGTGTAATGTGGGCCACTAGCATAGGCCATGGCCCTTCTTGATCAGACCCTGTCAGGTAAGTAAGTTAAAAAGTTGTCCAATGCCCTGCTAATATAGGGTGCGCCTACCTCCTTCAACGGACGATGTGGTACTAAACGAAAGAAAGTATGCCTCGCATGGTGCTCGCTGCGGCTTTCTGGGCACTATATGGGCCTATTTTGGTACCAACCGGGTCAAACTAGCACTGGAAAAGAGTTAACCGGGTCGATGTCATCATCCCTTTGGAACGGTAGTTTATTCCCCCTTTTCATTCATTCAGTTTCCAGGTGAGCTTCAGAACTGTTCCTTCCTTGATTAGGAGGATGATGCAAATCGATAGGTTTTTCTGTGCTAACGACCAAATATCGGTCAATCAATGTGTGCTGAAGACTGCGCCAGTGTATTTGAACGGGTTGTCCGTGCACAGTCCTCTTCTCTGAAGTCATACGCACCTGAGTTTCACCTAGCACTTGCCATCGGGCTCAGCACCTACAGCAGCTCAATGAGTTTCACCTAGCTCACTATTTGTTCTTCTCACCTTCTTTGTGATATTGACCCCCCTTATCTCCCATTCTTTTAAACTAAAGAAGCACTGTCATTTCTTGTTAGCATGCGTGGCTAGGATTACGTACTAAACATAGCGCGTTATTTCTGAAGATGTCCACGGAATATGTAATGCATCCAGCTGTTTCAACGCCCTTATAAAAGGCACATATATGTCCCCGTTGGCATCAAGTTAATCGTGAGGACGATCACAAATGTAGGTAAGAACACGAAAGTCAATAGTCCATGTACCTGTTGAAATATTAGGCAAGTTCATGATTAATTCCAGTAAATAATTCATGACTAGAAGAGATACTAGCATGCAATAATCTAGCAAACTAGAAGAACAGCAAGACATGCATAACAGTAGCAAGCACGTAACAATAGCTGTAGAAACAGACATGAACAAAGAATGTTGGACGTACTGATCGTTAGCTATTATGGGTGCGACAGTGTTGATGACGATGTTGGCGATGATCTGCTGCTGACGGCGATGAATACGACGATGAGTAGTACCGCCCAACTTGGACGGGAGACGACCCATGATGACGAATTTGAGCAGTCGCGCACAACGCTTCCCAAAAACCTAATTCGTCCTCTCCCGGTGCAGGATCGCAAAGACGAACGGTTCCGGAGACCTGCTCTCCCACGCGACGATGCACGCCGGCGTTTGGGATGGAGTAGACTACAATGGCGGCGCAAGTTGTGAGATGAGGCAAAACCCTAGGTGTTTTTTCGGCGTGTCTCTGGCCGCAGCCGGTAGCTGTATATATACTAGGACCAGAGGCGGTATTGTGTCGCGACCACAATCCGAAACCGACTCGGTTTCTAATTCGTATACTTACCGGACAAGAAATCAAAAACTTGTCTGCCAAGACATAAAAAATAAAACGGATTTCGGCGGACCATTCACGCGCATGTCGCATGTACGCGCCGCCTCGCCCCGCCCCGCCCCGCCCCGCCCCGGCCAGGCCAGGCCAGGCGAGGCGAGGCGAGCGAGCGCGCGCGTGTGGTTTTCCCTTTCTCTTCTCACACACCACTTAGAGTGGTGGAGAGAACCCACTATATAAAGAGGTCCAACTCTTCTTCAACTTCCAACGTGGGACTAAACTTAGCACCACCACTTGCCATTTTACACATGGGCTTTGAGATTTCAGAAATTGCTATGGGCCTAGCCCATTAATTCTAACAATCCCCCACCAGATCTCAGATACCCATTTAGAGATTTGCCTTCTCTCACCACTTGTTTAATATACCAGTGTTTCAGCAGAGTCTGTTAAGTTGAACTTCTGCCTAGAACTTTAAGCTACATCCATTCACAACTTGACAATGGACTATGCCTTGAATTGCTAGTTTTGTGTGAATAGGTTTCACTCAAAGTCTTAACCAGTACCTGACCGCCAGTAGGCTACCCCACGGTTTGGAGCTTATACGTCATACTCCCTGGTCTCTTCGTGAGTTTACTAGAGATCACCCAAATCTCATAGACTGCGACGTTTACATCAGAACTCATATAGGTGTGTTCTTTCAAGACTGCTCTGTAGGACAGCATCTTTGCTAATTATAGCCAATAGAACCACATTAAGGCATGTTGCTGACCTGCCTTACAGATCTGAGCCTTACAGCTCTGAGAGTTTTGCATCTTCACTTGGAGACGATCATAAGTTATTACTCTCCTCAGTTAACCAATAGCTTGTTCTTCCCAGATCCTAATTCACGGGATCTCCGATCACAAAGGTTGGGTTACTACTATGGTGTAACATCTATGGGTCTCATACCCATCTCCCTCGATGCAATATCTATCACATTTCATGATAGTCCCTTTGTAAAGGGATCTGCCAGGTTTTTGTCTGTTTGTATATACGTAACAGTTATTACTCCGGAGTTTCTCAACTTCCTGACAGACTTCAAACGTCTTTTCACGTGTCTTGATGAATTTGCATTATCTTTAGAATTGTTCACTTTAGCGATAACCGTTTGGTTATCACAATTCATAAGAATAGCCGGTACAGGTTTTTCAACAACCGGCAAGTCCATCAAGAGCTCACGCAGCCATTCTGCCTCAACAGTAGCTGTGTCCAAAGCAGTTAATTCTGCTTCCATAGTTGACCTCGTCAATATGGTTTGCTTACAAGACCTCCATGACACTGCGCCACCACCATGAGTAAATACATACCCACTTGTTGCGTAAAGTACATCAACATCGGAGATCCAATTTGAATCACTATATCCTTCTAGCACAGCAGGATGCCCTGAATAAGTAATTCTGTAACTCATAGTACCTCTCAGATAGCGCAAGACCCTTTCTAGTGCATGCCAATGATTATCACCCGGGTTGGACATGAACCTACTCAGTTTGCTCACAGCAAAAGAGATATCTGGTCTTGTAGCGCTAGCTAAGTACATGAGTGAACTGACAATTTGAGAGTATCTTAATTGATCTCTTGTTTCTTTCTTGTTCTTTCTGAGTGTCACGCTGGGATCATAAGGTGTTGGAGAAGGCTTGCTATCCATAAAACCGAATCGGTTCAAGACCTTCTCAACATAGTGAGATTGTGTTAATGTAATCCCACTCTCATCCTTAATAAGTTTGATGTTTAGAATTACATCGGCTTCTCCCAGATCTTTCATGTCAAAACTTTTTGATAGAAAAGACTTGACCTCATTAATTGCATTAATGTTTGTACCAAAGATTAGTATGTCGTCCACATACAAACATAATATGACACTATTGCCCCCACCATGGCGATAGTAAACACACCTATCAGCCTCGTTAATGACAAATCCTGCAGAAGTCAAAGTTCTTTCAAACTTCTCATGTCATTGCTTAGGTGCCTATTTCAGACCATACAAAGATTTTAACAACTTGCACACCTTTCTCTCTTCACCCTTTACCACAAACCCGTCAGGCTGATCCATATAGATCTCCTCTTCCAGCTCTCCATTGAGAAAAGCTGTCTTTACATCCATTTTATGAATGATAAGACCATAAGAGGCAGCCAAGGAAAGTAACACTCGAATGGTGGTCATTCTAGCAACGGGTGAATAGGTGTCAAAGTAATCTTCGCCTTCTTTCTGAGTGTAGCCCTTGGCCACTAGCCGTGCCTTGTACTTATCAATAGTACCATCAGGTTTTAGCTTCTTTTTGAACACCCACTTACAGCCCACAGGTTTACAACCATATGGTCTATCAGTTAGTTCCCAAGTTCCATTAGAAAGAATTGAGTCCATCTCATTATGAACAGCTTCTTTCCAATCATCTACATCTGGAGATGCATATGCTTCTACAATCGTCTTGGGTGTGTCGTCCACAAGGTATACAATGAAATCATCACCAAAGGATTTTGCAATCCTTTGTCTCTTGTTCCTTCTAGGAACTTCATTGTTATCCTTCTCAAGGACTTCCTCATGTGATTGTTCGAAATATTCATCAGTTGTACTAGATTCAGGAATTATCTCAGAAGAAAATCTAGCAATGCTATGCATATCTTTCATAGGAAATATGTTCTCAAAAAATGTTGCATCACGAGATTCCATTATAGTATCAACATGCATATCAGGTACTTCAGATTTTACCACTAAAAACCTATAAGCAATGCTCCGTTGAGCATACCCTAGAAAGACACAATCCACTGTCTTTGGTCCAAGTTTGCGTTTCTTAGGAATAGGAATATTGACCTTTGCCAAACATCCCCAAGTGCGCAAATAAGAAAGTGATGGTTTTCTCCCAACCCACTCCTCATAAGGGGTTTTCTCTTTATTATTGTTGGGAACTCTATTCAGGACATGACATGAAGTCAATAGAGCCTCCCCCCACCATGCCTTAGATAAACCAGCAGTGTCTAACATGGCATTCACCAAGTCAGTCAATGTGCGGTTTTTCCTCTCGGCCACTCCATTTGATTGAGGTGAATAGGGAGGCGTCCTCTCATGAATAATACCATGTTCCTCACAAAATTCATCAAAAACTTTTGGAAAATACTCTCCACCACGATCGGACCTAAGACGCTTGATCTTTCTCTCTAGTTGATTTTCAACTTCAGCTTTATAGATTTTAAAGTAGTCTAATGCTTCATATTTAGTTTGCAACAAATAAACATAGCAAAATCTAGTCGCATCATCAATCAAAGTCATGAAATATCTCTTTCCACCTTTTGTCAACACACCATTCATCTCACAAAGATCAGAATGTATGAGTTCTAGAGGTGCCAAGTTTCTCTCCTCGGCAGCCTTATGAGGCTTTCGAGGTTGCTTAGATTGCACACAACTATGGCACTTAGAACCTTTGGCAACTGTGAAGTTCGGAATTAAATTCATGCTGGATAGCCGAGACATTAAACCAAAATTAATATGACATAAACGAGAATGCCAAATACTTGCATCATCATTAACACTAGCACAAATTTGGTTTATTGACTTATTGCAAAAATCTGAAAGAGAAAAGCGGAACAAGCCTCCGCACTCATAGCCTTTTCCTATAAATTGTCCAAATCTTGACACGATTACTTTATTGGACTCTAAAACTACCTTAAAACCATCTCGACATAGAAGGGAGCCACTAACTAGATTCTTGTTCATAGTAGGGACATGTTGCACGTTCCTTAGTTGCACGATCTTTCCCGAAGTAAACTTCAGATCCACCGTGCCAATGCCATGAACAGTTGCATGTGACCCATTCCCCATTAGGACGAAGAATCCCTTGCGACCCATCAGTATTGCTAGCGGTCACCATGTTGACAGTCTTGGAGCTTGTTTTCCCTCTGCGGTCTGCATGTCCAGGGCATTCCTTGGAAAAGTGTCCAGGCTTCCCACAGGCGTAGCACTCTAGCTCAGCCTTGTTGAACTTCTTCTTCTTGAAGGTAGTAGTCTTGGTAGGCTTGTTGGAAACAGGTTTGTTCTTCCCTTTGTTCTTGTTCTGTGGGTACCTCTGCACCATGTTAGCAGTAGGTTGAACCTCATCTCCTTTTTCAGTGGTATCTTTAGCCCGAGCTTTTTCTTCAACATCCAGAGATGCAATCAGATTTTCAACTGATATCTCCTGTCTCTTATGCTTCAGAGTTGTGGCGAAATTCCTCCATGAAGGAGGCAACTTTGCAATCATGCACCCAGCCACGAATTTGTCGGGTAGAACACATTTAAGGAGTTCAAGTTCCTTCACAATGCACTGTATCTCATGAGCTTGTTCAACCACAGAACGGTTATTCACCATCTTGTAGTCATGAAAACTCTCCATGATGTACAGTTCACTGCCTGCATCTGTTGCACCGAATTTTGCATTCAGTGCATCCCACAGAATTTTTCCGTCATTTATGTGCATGTACACATCACACAGACGGTCAGCAAGAACACTCAGAATGCATCCCACAAACATAGTATTGGCTTCCTGGAATTTTCTCCGATCTTCGTCGGTCATTCCCTCTGGAGCACCAACACTAGCGTGGAAAACTTTCAGAGCAGTAAGCCAGAGCGTGGTCTTCACCTGCCACCTCTTAAAGTGCACACCGGTAAACTTATCCGGCCTCAGTGCATCAGCGAATCCAGCCATAGTTAACTCAGGAAATTGCTTATAATTAGGTTTTTGGATTGTTGAAATATTAGGCAAGTTCATGATTAATTCCAGTAAATAATTCATGACTAGAAGAGATACTAGCATGCAATAATCTAGCAAACTAGAAGAACAGCAAGACATGCATAACAGCAGCAAGCACGTAATAATAGTTGTAGAAACAGACATGAACAAAGGATGTTGGACGTACTGATCGTTAGCTATTATGGGTGCGACAGTGTTGATGACGATGTTGGCGACGATCTGCTGCTGACGGTGATGAATACGACGATGAGTAGCACCGCCCGACTTGGACGGAAGACGACCCGTGATGACGAATTTGAGCAGTCGCGCACAGCGCTTCCCAAAAACCTAATTCGTCCTCTCCCGGTGCAGGATCGCAAAGACGAACGGTTCCGGAGACCTGCTCTCCCACGCGCCGATGCACGCCGGCGTTTAGGATGGAGTAGACTACGATGGCGGCGCAAGTTGTGAGATGAGGCAAAACCCTAGGTGTTTTTTCGGTGTGTCTCTGGCCGCAGCCGGTAGCTATATATATATTAGGACCAGAGGCGGTATTGTGTCGCGACCACAATCCCAAACCGACTCGGTTTCTAATTCGTATACTTAGCGGACAAGAAATCAAAAACTTGTCTGCCAAGACATAAAAAATAAAACGGCAAAAGGAAGCTGCGCTCCTGCAAGAAGACGGACCGGATTTCGGCGGACCATTCACGCGCATGTCGCATGTACGCCCCGCCCCGCCCCGCCGAGGGGCGCGAGCGCGCGCGTGTGGTTTTCCCTTTCTCTTCTCACACACCACTTAGAGTGGTGGAGAGAACCCACTATATAAAGAGGTCCAACTCTTCTTTAACTTCCAAGGTGGGACTAAACTTAGCACCATCACTTGCCATTTTACACATGGGCTTTGAGATTTCAGAAATTGCTATGGGCCTAGCCCATTAATTCTAACAGTACCTAGGTATGCTCTACTGGTTTCCTACAGCAAATAAGGGATGGACCGCTCGACAAACTCGGACGTGAGATGGAAAAGTTGCAAAGCTTGGACACCTCATGTTTACCACTACAATTCTTGTGTCCATAATACAGTACATAATCCTCCGTATGAAAACAAAGAACACGTGCCACGAGAGACATGTAATGAATGAATGTGTTGAATGGTGAAAAATGCTTCCTGTCAACGCATGATAAATTCCTGGTCTCCTCTTCTAAATATAATGAGTAGACTGAGCGCTTGCATGTTTACGAGGAACCTGGAATTCTGATCACAGGATCGTTCCCGTTTTATGGTTGTTGAGAGATCCCAAAACTGAGCTATATTTAATCTACAAGAGGAACGCAATTCTGATGTGAACTAAACCAGGTTTATTGACAGTTTCTAGTCTCCCCATTCCTTCACAATTCAGCTTCTGTTCTGCTCAGTCATCAGCGTCTCAGTTGTAAGCAAATTTTCTTTTGAGTCTGTAACTTGCTTGACGCAATCGGAGCCAATCATACAATCGATTTGCAGTCAGATATGAATTTTGCCGAGTCTTTTTTATATACTCTATATGCAACTACTAAGTCGTGTTCCCGCGAACGGGTAGGTACAACTAATTCCTGTATGTTTATCTTACTAAAACCCAACCACGCCCATATTAGCTGACCTGTGTTGATTTTCACCCAAGATACCATCATTGGAAAAGTTGGTGGGTAAGTTGATCAAAAGGGATTACTAGCCATAAACATGCATGGATGAATATCAGGACAATAAGAGAACGGGTGCATCTCAGATTTGTTGTCTGATTTATTCTGGACAAATTGACCATATCCTGGTATCTAGATTCAAAGGAGGATGAATTGACATTATCCTGGATTCCTGGTATCCAGAAGTATGACACAGTGTTCAACAATAACTTGAACTGACAGAAGTCATGCACCACAAAAGTTCAATCAGTCACCTACTTATGCTTGAAAATCTTTCTGTGGAGTATGACACCCGGATATCCATACTTGCATCAGACCATTGCACAAAAAACGATGAACGGAATGAGGCCCCCCTCCCGCCCCCTCCCCTTCCTCTCGGGTGAAACGCCGACGCCGCCATTAAATCCACAACTTCCCACCCACCCCCACACCTCACCGAGCTCTCCCCGCCCCAAATCCACACCAGAGAAGAAGCATGACCGGAGCGCGACGCCGCGGCGTGCGGGTCCGCCGGCTTCTGCCGGTGGCACGGGTTGCGGAGCCGCGGGCGCTTCCGCCGCCAGCTGCAGCGCCGCTGCCCGAGATCGATCCGCACTCACCGGAGGCTCGCCGCGAGATGAGGCGGGTGGTGATGGAGCGCTTCCCCGACCGCGACGAGTGGGGGGAGATCCACATGCACATCCTCCGCCACGCGAACTTTGTCGAGCGTGCGCGCTTCATCGGAGACGACGGCTGCGAGGATGTGGAGCTCCTCTTCTGGGCGATTCAGGAGGCAGAATCATCAGATCCGCGGCAGGCCGCCCGCTGGGAGAACTTCAGGACGGCGAATCCCTCGAGGCTCAACATCAGGCCGCCTTCGTGGGAGGGGATCGCCAGGATCCCACCGGAGTTCATCCCTGCGGGGACCGTTTGGCCTCCGCGTCGTCAGTAGATCGTCTTCCCCAACCGGTTCGGACACAGCAACGAGCCATTGATCCTCCTCCATGGCCTGGTGAGTTGGGTTTACACTTCTGTGCTAATTCAGCTCTTAAAGCTAGGCTACGCGAGTTTCGACAGCGCCGCCGGGGGATGCATAAGGGTGTTTGTTCGATTGAACAATTGGGTTCGGTTCCTAATGCGTTAGTTCAGGATGTGGAGTTAGATTCGGGGGTTCTCCCTCTTGGCTTCCAGCACAATAAGGAATCTGATGCTGCTTCTGCGGCGAGCGAGACCTCGTCGGAGAATTTTTCCGGCGAGGGGCTCGGCCAGGTTTTAAATCCCAACCCCGTCCCACGAACGGGGGCTATGTGCCTTTCCCGTGGGGTGAATCCAGCTTTGCCTGGGCCCACGATCAAATTGCGTGTCATTGAGGAGAAAGCGGAAAACACGAGGGGATTGCGTAAAGCCGAAGACCTAGAAAACGTTGAGGAGCACTTTGGCCAGCTCTGGCTCATTCCCTCCCCCCCCTCGCCCCCCCCCAGAAACCCTACCCCTCGACCTCAAGACCACCAAAAATCCGGATTCCTTTGCTGGATCCGGAGAGACCTTGTTGAGAGCAAAGCCTTTTCGGCTGCGGATTGTTTTCCTGCAACTCGTCGGCCGTTCGACCCACCTCCCAGACAAATCAAAGTTGCTCATGAGGGGATTGGCCCTGGTTCTATCTCCTTCGCTGAGGCTGTTAAGCGTGGGGTGAAGATGGCAGATCGTCGTGTTGGGGGAAGCAACCACCCGGCTGCTCCAGCCAAGGGAGTGGGGCAGAAGCCTACTGCACCTGCTGGGTGGAAACCAACTGCGCCTGCAACAAAGGAGCAGGCTCCTGCTCCCAAGCCTAACAGATCTACAGCTTCTACTGCTGGATCTGCTCAGGTACAGTCATCCCAGTCTATGGAGGTTGAGGTGGAACAAGTCCTTGACCCTAGGTATAAGGACATGATATGCTTCAATTGTGGTGGACCGGGGCACTATGTTGGAAATTGTGTGAAGCCGAAGGCCTGTTTTATCTGTTGGCAAAATCATAATGTCAACAATTGTGCAGCTTGGTCTAAGGTTCAACCTACTGCTGCCTTTTTTGGTAGTGGAGCTCAAGGTCTTGGTTTCTACCATGTGGATGTCCCTGTTGCAAATGAGTCCAAGTGGTTGAACTTCCAAAACTGTGCAGTGGTTAACATCTTGAAAGGAGAAGTGAATGGTCCCAAGCTGAGGGAATTGCTTTCTGCTACTTTTTGCAAATCTAAAAATTGGCCCTGGCAGATTAGAGGGTTGTCTAGTAAGACTTTCTTGGTCAGGTTCCCTCCCTGGAAAAAAGTGGAAGATCTTATTGAGCTGCCTGGGTTCTCCCTGCCACAGGATGTTAATGTGACTCTTACTGAATGGAAAGGTGGATGTGAACCATTTGGTGAATTGATTGAAGCTTGGGTGCTGATTGAAGGGATTCCTCCAAAGTGGTGTACTTGGAAAGTGTTTGCTCAAATTGCCTCATTGTTTGGGGCCCTTACAGATGTGGACTGGAATGGGATGTTCAGAACTTTTTTTGAGAATGTCAGAGTCAAGATTGCTTGCAGAGACCCTACCAAGATTCCTTTTGAAAGACTGATTGAGATGAAGAAGAAATTGTTTTTACTTGGCTTTACAGTGGAAGGTTTTGAACAAACAGGTGAAGTTGATTCTGTCATTGATGTAGATGGAGATGAGGAGGATTTTGAGGAAGATGAGAAGGCTGAGGAGAACCAGACAGAAGGACATGAAGGGACACAGGGTGACCACATTTCTGATGGTTCAGGAGGTGGTGACCTAGCCATTGATGAACTGGACAAGGCCAATTTCTCATCCAAACAAAACTCTTCAAGAAAATCTGATGTTCAAGGGAGGATGGATGCACACATGAAAGATAACATAGACACTGACCAGGAGGACTTTATTCTGGAATATGCTTTGACAAAAGTTAACTCTAAGGGTTCATCTTCTGATGGACATGGACATGCTTCTGGATATATGTGTAGACTGAGAGATCAAGACCTACACTGTGAGGAAAAAGAGGGAGATGCCTACAAAACTCCTGCTCCAATTAAAGGAAAATCTGTTAACATAACCCCTGAGAAGAATACTGAGAATATGGAATATTGTGAGGATCTGTTAAGATCAGTGGACATGTGTGACTCTGAAGATGAGGGAATAGAAGATGAGTTGGGGGTTCTCCCTCCTGAGGCTGTTCAAATTCTCCAGAGTGAAACTTCGAAGAGATCCTTGCTGGAATCATTTTCTCAAGCTAAAAATGGAGAGGCTGTTCAGGAAAACAAGTCAAGATGGGGGCCTGTTGTTGCAAAAAGACCTGCTACCAGAGGCCATGGCAATATCAACATTATGGAAAAGGCTGCAGCATATAAGAGAAAGAAGAATCTGGAAATCCCACCCACATTCAAAGGTAAATCCTTCTCTACTGTGGATAAAAATATTCTTGCTAACCAGATGAGTCAAATAAATTTGGTGATTGGGGGGGATGATAATCAAAAGGACTTTACTATCGATGAGATGATAGAGGTAGAGAAAGAGAGGTGTTTGGTGTTTGCCAACAACAATCCTGAAATTGTGCTGCCTAATAACCTTGATTTTGACCCCAGTGATTTGGTTAGTACACCTAATGGTATGCCCCCTCTGGAACCAGTGGGCACTGCTGATGCTTCCAGGGAAACACCTATGGTGCTAACTAAAATTAAGCCTTGTGGCTTGTCCCATCCTTTTAAAATTAATTAATGATAGGTCTTATTTGGAACATTAGGGGTTTAGGCCAGCATGGGAAGATTCAGTGCCTGTGTGATACTATTGCCAAATCTAATCCTGACTTTATTGGTTTTCAAGAGACTAAGAGAGAAATCATTTCTGAGGGTTTCCTCAAGTCTATAGATAAATTTGATAATTTTGTTTGGCATTTCTTGCCAGCTGATAATACTGCGGGTGGGATCCTTGTGGGTTTCCAAAAAAAACTATTTTGAAGTGGTTGGTTTTATTAATCAAAAGTTTTCAATTGTTGCTACCATTAAAAACAAGTCTGATGGTTTCATCTGGCAGTTGGTGTTGGTTTATGGGTCTGCTTACCCTGAATTTAAGATGGATTTTATTACTGAATTACATGATACCTTGTCTAATGCTTCTTATCCAGTTATGATCTGTGGAGATTTTAACTTGGTTAGGAATGATAAGGAGAAGAGTAGTGGTTTGGTTAATCAACAGACTGTTTTCTTATTTAATGATTGGATCAATAGGTGGGCATTGATGGATATTTCTATCTCCAATAGGGTGTTTACTTGGTCTAACAACCAGGTCTCCCCTGTTTTTGTTGTATTAGATAGAGTGTTCATTTCTGTGAACTGGGATATACACTTTCCTTTTTCTACGTTAGTTGCTATCCCCAGGGTGGGGAGTGAACATACTCCCTTGGTCCTGGATACTGGTGCCAGAGCCCCAACCACCCCCAAACCGTTTAGGTTTGAGAAATAGTGGCTCTCACAACCAGACTTTCATAAATGGTGGTGGAAGCATGGAATTCTATTTCTTCAGTCAAATCCTCTGCTGAGAATTGGTTGTGTAAAACCAAGAATCTTAGGAAAAAAATTAAGGGGTGGAATATTAATAGGGAGGCTGCTCTTAAGAAAAAGAAGAAGGAACTCCTTCTGGAGTTTGATATATTAGATGTCATGTCTGAAACCCATCAACTATCTACTGCTGATTATGACAGGATGAGAGAGATTAAGAAAGAGCTGGATGAGTTGTGGAAGAAAGAGGAGACTGCCCTTTGGCAGAGATCTAGAGATAGAAAGATCCTAGAGGGAGATAGGAATAATGCTTATTTTCATGCACTGGCTAATCACAGACACAGAAAAAAACCATCTTTCTGAGTTGAATAGTCCTAATGGTGTGGTCACTTCGACTAAAGAGATGCTTGAGGTGGCTACCTCTTTTTATAAAGAGTTATTTGCCTTTGAACCCAAACCTGATATCCATTTGGATACTAACTTCTGGTCTGAGGATGAAATGGTGAGTGCTGATGAGAGAGAATATCTGGAGAGACCTTTTTTTGAGGATGAAATTAAGCAAGCTGTGATGAGTTCATATGCTAGTGGTGCCCCTGGCCCTGATGGTTTGTCATTTTTATTTTACCAAAACTTTTGGGACTTGATTAAGAAAGATTTTATGTGGATGGTTAGTGATTTTGAAAGAGGTATCCTTGATATATATAAGCTCAACCATGCCATTATTACTCTTATCCTCAAAATCCCTATGGCTAAAGACATGAAGAATTTCAGGCCCATTAGCCTCAGTAACTGTGTTGTTAAGATTTTTTCTAAAGCTATGACCACTAGGGCCTCTCCCCTGTGTGACAGACTAATTTCCTCTAATCAGACTGCGTTTATCAAAGGGAGGTTCATTTTGGAAAGTGTGGTTATGGCTCATGAAGTCATTCATGAGGTTCATAGATCTGGGACTGCTGGTTTGGTTCTTAAGTTAGATTATGAGAAAGCCTATGATAGAGTGAGCTGGGATTTTCTAAAAGAGGTGCTTCTATCTAGAGGATTTGGTAATAAATGGGTGGATTGGGTGATCTCCACCATTCATCAAAGCACCTTCCAAGTTAGGATCAATGATTCTAATGGTCCCCAATTCTCTGGAGGGAAGGGCTTGAAACAGGGTGACCCTCACTCACCCCTTCTTTTTAATTTGTGGCTGGTGTGTTTTCAAAAATGCTTCAAAAAGCTACAAGTATTGGTTTAATTCGTGGGCTTCTGCCACAGGCCTTCCCGGGTGGTGTGGTCAACCTGCAATATGCTGATGACACCATCTTATTTTTAGAGAATTCGCTGGAATATGCAAAAAAATTGAAGTGGATTCTTTCATGCTTTGAACATCTGCCTGGTTTGAAAATTAATTTCCATAAGAGTGATTTGCATGCTATTAATATCTCTGAACAGCTGTCTAATGAATTTGCCCAAGTTTTTTGCTGCCAGATGGGGGATTTCCCCTTTAAATATTTAGGTGTCCCCCTTCACTTTAAAAAGTTGAGGAGGGAGGACATTCAACCCATTATTGATAGGATTATTAAGAACATCTCGGGCTGGTTGGGGAGATTTCTATCTTACAGAGGGAAATTGATTTTGCTTACCACTTGCATTGCTAGTATTCCTGCTTATCTTATGTCTATTATGAAATTTCCCAAATGGGCAGTTGATATGATTACTTCTCAAATGTCTCATTTCTTTTGGGATAACATGGGGGATTCTCATAAATACCATCTTGCTAATTGGGGGCTGATCTCTAGGAAAAAGGAGTTTGGTGGCTTGGGGGTACCCAATCTTAGAGAATTTAACATGGCTCTCTTGGCATCTTGGGGGAAAAGATTTTATGATGAGAGGGACAGTGATTGGAAGAAAGTGCTGAAGTATAAATATAATACCACTTGTCCTAATTTTTTTAATACTAGGGTGGTTCTTGGTTTTCCATTTATGAAAAGTTTATCTTGGGCCCTTGCAGCTGCTAAGAACTTCTATAGATGGGTTCCTGGGGATGGGAATAGCATTGCCTTCTGGCATGACATTTGGGCAGGAGATTGCTCTTTGAAAACTGCATTTTGGGATCTTTACAGTATTTGCCAACAACAGGAGTCTACCCTGGCCCAGGTCTGGGTGGATGGTGAGCTACGGTTAACATTTAGGAGGTGTGTCACAGAAAATACATTAGTTAGATGGGAGGAACTCACTGAGATTGTTAAGACTGTTTGTTTGTTTGACTCTCCAGATCAACCTCTCTGGATGTTAGATTCTTCTAACAAATACTCTGTCAAGTCCTTTTACAAGCTAATTAACTTTGGAGGGATTCCTTCTGTCATTAAAGATGACATATGGAAGATCAAAGTGCCACCAAATATACATGTCTTTCTCTGGCTGTGTCTTTTGCTGTGCACCTGAATCTATTCAGCATCTGTTTTTTGACTGTATTGTTGCTGAATCTGTCTGGAGCTTAATTGCTGATATCTTTGTGATTGATGTTCCTAACTCTTTCGATCAATTAACTTCCTTCTGGAAGAGAAGGAATCATTGTGAAGCCTTGAATATTGTTTCTGCTGCTGTCTTGTGGAGCTTATGGCGTCTTCGGAATGTTTTTGTTTTCCAGGGGCGAAGATGGCGAAGTATGAGGTGTGTCTTGGACCTGTTGGGGGCGACGATCAAGAAATGGAAGGTGTTATGCTCAGAAACTCAGGGTGCACTACTTCTCCGGTGCTTAAGGCTTTTGGACCACCGAAGAGGGGAATTGCTTAGGATTGCGTGGAGATCTTAGTGCTCTTTCTCAGTATGGCGTTGCTGGAGCTGTAGTCGCTGTTACTTGTGTTTGAACTATCCTTGAGCTTGTAATAGGGCAGTCCTTAAAACCCTTTCTATCTGCGGCAGCTACTCTCTGTCGTCGAGCGCTGTTTAACAGTCCGTGCCTGGTTGTTTTGCCTTGGCTTTTTATAAAAGTTGGGGTGGGGGGAAACCCCTTTTCGTCAAAAAAAAAAGCCTAAAAAGTTCAGTAAATAAACAATTTGCACATGGGCTAATGCTACGGTTAAGTACTGGAAGAAGCTCCCTCTTTATGCTATCACCTTCCCAGATCGGAGGTGATTGCCTCAGTGTAGACGAGGACGAGACCCGGATAAGAGGTGCCGTTGCCGCCTCGCTCGCCGCGTCGGCTGATTTTGGTCTGGTCTATTTACAGAACTTTGTGAAATGCATGCTGTCGTTATTATTCAGATTTTGCAGCTTGCACGGGATAATCATAATCTTTTTCAGATAAGAAACCAGGAAAAGTACAGAAAGCACATTTACAGTCAAACTAGTTCAATTTTTTCTCCTCGTAGTTTGACGAATCGTGTCGATCTAAACCTGTCTCTTTCACAAAGGGAAAAACCGAATGCTGTATGAAAGGGAACAGGTGCTGCTAAAAGAAGCAGTATGTTGAACAGAAGAAATCTTTGGCGTCAACTTTCGGTGCCATGTTTTTCTTCCTAGTAAGCCCGGGTTCTTTTTCTAGTATATAAGCAATCTGATGTGAACTGTAGTTGTTCTTCAGACTTCAGAGATTGACGCCGTGCAGTCAAATTTTGGACAGTTGGACTGAGCAATTCACCTCTCCCATCTCATTACCAGTATGATCTTTCACCTCTACCATATCATTACCAGTATGCTTGCTCTTAGTGCAGTTCAGCAAGTTCAGATTTCAGTGCATACTGGTCATACTCAAGGATAGAAACAAACCCAAGGATCAAACTCCCAAACAGAATGTGCGAACCTTAAACACCCACTGTAAATAGAAACAAGCCCAAGGCCACTCACAGTTTCAGACTACGAATCATTCTGCAAATCAGCCAAGGTCACCAACACATAAAAAAGTTTCAGAGCAGAGACTAAGAACCAAATCACAAAGACCAAAACTTAAAATTGATATTTGGCAAGGGCCGCGCGAACGCGTACCCCCTCTATCACATATTATGACGTCCACTCTCCCTCAAAGGGGAGATGGTAAGCCAATGCACCCACAAAGTGCAATGTGGGCCACTAGCTTAGGCCATGGCTCTTCTTGATCAGCCATAGACCCCGTCCAGGTAAGTATGTTTCAAGGTTGCCCTATGCTCTGCTTTTATAGGTTCCGCTGCCTCTCCTCCCTCCTTGGCCGGGCGATGTGGTACTAAACAAAAATATGCCTCGCCTGGTGTCTGCTGCAGCTTCCCGGGACGAGGAATTCGAATAGGAAGGACAGCGTGTATGGGCCTCTTGGTACCAACCGGGCTGTTTTTTATGGGTTGGACTGGAAGCCCATGCACCAGATGTATGGAGTCTGAAGCTGGCCCGTCAGATCGACATCAACGTGGAAGAAACCGTGCGAGTAATCCCACGTTCAAATGCTCAAAAAAAGAAAAAGAGCAATCACACGTTCAAAGGCACAAAGATGTGACAAAAACCCTCAGAAGCTGAAGTTTGGACAAATTCTTTTACTGACCACACTTCTTTAGCCAAGGAGGAATTAACATAGTGCCCATTTTTTAACTCAAAAATAAACAGATGGATCTCTTCGATTCTTGGTGCTACTGTTGGTAGCAAAAGAACAATGCCGTTCAACAACGGCGGAGCTATGTACAGCTCTGGGGTGGCTGTGGCCCCCCAGCTTTGTACCAAGCAGTGAAGAATTTTCTTGAGGAAGGGCTTAGATGCGATATTTTTTAGCATTTTGCACCCTCAAACACTCATATTTTAGGCTTGGGTCCCCCAGCTGTTTGTACCTAGCTCCGCCACTGCCGTTCAAATCAGGCAGCGACAATACTTGTTGGTCGGTACAAACACTGAAGGTGCTAGCATGATGTTTTTACATCTTACGTTTAAGGCCCTAAAAATATATGCATGTAATCACCTTAGATGTAAAAAAATAAGGCATAAAAATGGCATTGGTGACCTAGCAAATTGTTTTTTTAGGGAAGACCTAGCAAATTGTTGTCAACAGTTGTTATAATTAGTGGCAAACAAGAATGCAGTTTGGCTTCCAGCCCATAGTTGAATGCGGTATGGCTTCTCGAGTCCACAAGTTGGCTCAAAAATGATGTGACACGGATCCATCTCAGAAAATTATGTTAGTATGATTCCTTCAGGTTCTGTAGTAGCTCAACACGTAAGCAGTCAAATTCAGTGTACCATCATATCTTATTGTAGTACTACTATTAGATAGAGAATCCGTAAGCATTAACTTAAATAAAGAGTTCACTTTAAAAAACAGATTTGTGACCAGATCACAGTATTCAGCTTCAACATAAGAAAAATGCACGTTCCTGTTTGTGACGCGGTAGTTCTACTGACACAGCACATACTGAATTTGAGTTATTTGCAAATCAGTTTCAAACAACTTGCATGAAGTTTTAAATTAGCACCTGATCAGTTAGATGGGCTAAAAGTTTTAGGAGTAAGTCTGGTTTCGGTAATTCAAAGAAACTTTGGTGGTGCTTGATCTACAGAATTTGAAGAAATGGTCAGATGATGTAGGAGAACTGACCAGATCATGTTGATAAGAAAAGAAAAAAAATCTCAACTGGTACAAAGAAAAGATTAAAAAAACACATCCTTAATATGATGAGTGGAAATTTTTGTTTTACAAAAATGCTCAAAATGGTAGCAGCTTCTATAAATAAGCTTGCCACAGCAAACATAGTTCTTTAGAAATGCAAAAGAACAATGAGCTGCGTATTACTGACATGGAGAGAAGCAGTACATTCTCAAAGGACAGTAGCTTTGGCACCGAGCAGAGTCATCTGATCATACAGTAATTACCGGTGTACTAACCTGTGCATTCTACACAGGTTGTTCGTGCAACCACCAGAAATTGCCAGCAAAATGAGATCCAAAAAAATTGATGGCATCATATATCCACCACTTGCGTAGTGAACTAGTGATACAGATTGTTTATATTATAAATCATGTATGTTGATCACCTATCCTGAGAGGGAGGGCAGAGTATCATTAGGATGCAGCGAAACAGGAAACCAACTCTTCTGTTTTTGCAAATCTACAGAAGGCTCACCAGTCCTTGGCTAAGATCATGTCCAGATGGAGCCAGTGATTCATGCCGTTTGTTAATAACTAACTAAAAGGTGTTGATTGATACATCCCCACGTACCCCGGGGCCAGAGATGATGAAGATCAACTGATCATGTCGAAGATTGACTGCGGTGAGGGCATTGTAGCACTCAACAATTAACATATGGGCTGCCAGCGGAGTAGTAAGCCCGTTTTTACAATGGAGAAACCATGCAGTTGTGCATATGAGCTTGCTCGTAAAATATACCCGGACAGAGGGAGTAAGAATTTAAGTGCAGAAAGCAAAAAAAAAAATCATTTGCAACATTATTCTCTGGGCAGTTCCTTGTGCATATTGTAGTAAAATGTATAGTAGATTCCAAACCGCCATCCCACAAGAGAATTTCTGGTGGATTCACACCATGTGCTTCATCTAGAAGTACAATTATTTTTCACAGAAACACTATATTACTATTACTATTTCAAAGAAGTCAAGACTAATTACGGATAAATATACTGGAAACCCCCGCGGGGAGGGGGGTAGTGGCGGAGCCAGAAAAACTGAATTAGGGGGGCCAAGTGATGTCAAAAGAGGCTGGGAGGACCAAACTATAGGAAAAAGATTTTTAGCAACAAATAGTGACTATTTTCTCCCTGTTCATAAGTAAAAGTAAAATTAGCAGCAATCCTTGAGGGGGCTTTCCTTGCTCACACTCCCTGTCTCCGTCATTGTTTCCACCGGGCCCGCCTGGTAGCTGCGCCCAGTTTGGGGCTAGGTGGTGGAGTCGCTGGATCACATGCCTTTTTTTGGCATCCTCGGAGTAGTGCGTGGAATAGCGAGCAAACGCGCACCTTCCGTGCACACCGTGCCTTTTCCTAGGCTCAGGCCAAGAAGATGGAGCAACGGCTGCGAGATGTAGGAGGTGGTGGACGTATGACAAAGCACTGAGCCTGAGCCGATGATGACGCAGCGGTGGAGCAATCGTTGTGAGTGTAGGTGGTGTTGGATGGAAGGCGAAACACTGAACCCGAGCCGCTGACAACGCCCGACACAGATGAAGGCAATGAAGAAACTTGAAGGGGTTGGGTGTGGATCACCAGCGCCAGAGAGGGGGGATTAGAGGGAAGACCAGGGCGACAAGGGTAGGGAGAGACACCGAGGTGGTGCAACATCGACACCGGCCATGGGGTGGGAGCCAGCGGTTCAGCTGATGCCGACCAGCGGGTCGTTGAGGTGACGCGCGGATATGTTGATGAAAAGGGAGAACGCCATGACAAGAAAGGAAGAAGGTGACGGGAAGATATGACATCCCATAGACTTGCGAGGTGCACGTTACCTCCTCTATTCCGCGCATTGACCACTGAATAGGAGGACTCGTATGCGAGTAGCGGAGCGATATGCAAAAGGTCCTTCTAGTTTCATTCCACGAAGTGCGAGAGAGATGGCACTGGACAAGACATGGCTTTGTGTCAACTAAAGTTTATAGTAACAGAGCAAGGGTTTTTTATAGAATCATGTAAAAATAATACTGTATAAATTTAGGTGATGAATGTGCTTAAAAAGACCAAATAGATGAGAATATATTTTCAAGGAATGCTGCAAAGTAACTGTCGGGGGAAAGGCAGTGGTACAGGGGAGGGGTGTAACACCCCCATCAAACCCACTGGTTACTGCCCGTTGCGTCTGGGATCTAGGTCAACACTAGTTTTTGCTGCAAACTTTCATCCTCACTCGTGCGTATCGGGAATCAACTTCTCGGTCGACCACCCATTCTTAAATTGCTTGAAGTCAAACACACTTAATTTTGATGTTTTTTTTTCCGGAACTACTTGATGGACGATTTTGTGTTGAACGATGCATGCACGATAGCTGATCCAAGCGCTTACGGCTGCTCAGACTTGCCAGTGGATGGTCTGTGATGTAGTGTCGTCCACATTTCGGCTGCAAGCGTCGTGTGTGTAGCACTGCTCTTTTTTTTCTTCGAATGGGCTCCTAAAAAAAGGTGAGTAGTCTATCTTCCTTCGTGCCGAGGAAGAAGACAATGAGTCATTCGGCCAAAAGTTTGGTAACTGGTATGTTGGCTCTACGTTGGTATGTTGGTTCTTACTAGTTACCTATGTCGTTTCGGGAGGCACAGGGCCTTTGCTATAGCTTCTGAATGAACAGGTTCATGTCGGTAAGTCTACACATGGAGCAAAATAACTAACACAAAACATTCTAAGAGCAACTACCACCCCTACAAGATGGTGGCTGAATCATCGCGATAATAGTGGAAATGCTGGAATACTCTGACTTCTTGGAAGCAGTCAACCACACCAAATTTGTGGGCGACTAGCTCGACATACCATTTCGATTGGCAAAATGCACCGTGAGAAGATCTCCTACCGATTGCTGCTGATCGACAGGAACACAGGGACGGTAAATGAACATCACAAGGCGAAGTTTATTTCCATTTTATTTGACTGGATCGAATGGATTACATGACACCAAGGTCTCGCCTGAGTTGAGTAATTCACCTAAGACTCCATAACCGATGTTCCTCCCTACCATTACCTATAGATCTCAAGACTGACATTAATCCCTACACCGATGACACAGACCTAACGATCGGTAGCCTACAGTAACCTCTTCTAAGTAAGATCACGCCAACGCGATCATGGCGACGACACCGGCGACAAGCCCCGTGACAATGGAGAGCGCCCGCCTGGACGCGCCACTGGGCTCGGTCGACGGGCTGGGTCCGAAACCGGTCGTCGGGGTGGATCCGCCAGAACTGGACCCGTACGACGGGGACTCCGGGGCAGAGACCGCCCTGCTGGGACTGGGGCTGGGGCTGTGGCTGGGCGCGCGGCCGCCGACGCCGACGGAGGGCGGTTTGGCCGGAGCGGCGGCCAGCGTGGAGTGCCCGGCGACGCTGGCGATCATCCGCTGGCCCGCCTCGCAGTGCCCCGGCACGCCGCTGACGAAGAAGAAGAAGCCCGTCCGGTCGAACTTGAACTTGGTGTCGCCGTCCGCGAACCGGGTCAGGGGGGTCACCGTGCTGCACATCTTGTAGTCGTCGTGGTTCACCAGCAGCACCGAGTCCTTGGCCGCGTACTTGAAATCTGCACGCCGGCCGGCCGCCATGAATCAAGAACGCGAAGTGAGTCGTGTACCAAATTAATCAACCAAGAATGCACGCTTTGCGATAATCAAGAAGAGCGCTATGCATGGGATTGGATCTGGAATTCTGGATGCGACGGTAACTGCTTACCCAGGACGTCGCCTACTTGGAAGCGGTTCTTCTTGGCCCAGTGGTTGTACGTCTCGGTGCCGTTGCCGGCCGGCACCGCCCACCCCCTCCCGTCGCCGACGCTGTACACCGCGGGCTCCGACGACGCCGGCGACACCGAGGCCGCTAGGAGAATGCAGCAGCAAGCAGCAGCAGCGAGGACGACGACGCTGGCCATTGGCGTGCACTGGAGAAGGATCAGTAAGGGCACTGGTGTGTAGTGTAGGGGTGTTGGTGTGAGATCTACCGATGGTGGCAGTGGCCTTTTATACCGAGGATCCGGGAGCGAGTGGCGCCGGCGAAACGGAGGTCAGTTGCCTAACGTGCAGGAGGAGAGAGCGGGGGTCGTTGCTGCACAACGGGAGGAAGCCGTTGGGCTGTCCGGTCTCCGCTGCATGGCGATAGGAGGCGTTCGCTTCTGCGACGAGTCGCGGATTGAATACGTAAGCCTCGTTAGGAAGCGTAGTTTCTGAAAGTACGTCAACGAGCGTCTGTTTACGGTAAGTACTCATTTGTGCCTACCCTCCACCAGATTCCACGGAGAAACCAAACCCCTCTCCGAACCCAGGACTACTCCCTCGGCGGCGGCGGCGGCGGCGGCGGCGCGTTGAGATGGCTGACGGCACGGAGAGCGAGCAGGCCGCGGTCGTGGGAGACGGCAACCATCCTCAGCTGTCTAAGAGCGCGAAGAAGAAGCTGCTGAAGCAGGAGCGGCAGGCGGCGCGGAAGGCCGAGCGGAAGGCGGGGGAGAAGGAGCGCCGGCGCGCCGACATAGAGCGGCGGAGGCGCGAGTGGGAGGAGTCTCTGGCCGCGGCGCCGTCGCAGGAGGCGCGCGAAGCGATGCTGGCGGCGCGCAGGGAGACGCGGCTCGAGCGGGTGGGAAAGCGCGTGGAGGAGCGGGGAGCGCGCGCCGAGAGGCTCCGGCGCGCCGCCGAGGGTGGGCAGAAGGTGGTGCTCGACCTCGAGTTCGCCGACCTCATGCGGCCCAACGAGATTCACAGCCTCACGCAGCAGGTGAATTCCCCTTGTCCTTCTTGTTGCCTTCCTCGCTATGTTTTGTGCTCACAGTAAGTAACATTGATGATCAGAGACTCATAGTAAGGTAATTGAAAGGGGATTATGCGATTCTTGACGATTTAAACTAGCTCGTATGCACGGGGAGAGTCTCTGGCCTTGTTGCTGTAATTGGCGAACTGGAAGTGCTAGTTAGATTAACATTAGACGCTAATGTTGTACTCCCTCCGTTCCTAAATATTTTTATTTTCGAAGATTTCAAATGGACTACCACATACAAATGTATATAGACATATTTTAGAGTGTAGATTCATTCATTGTGCTCCGTATGTAGTCAATTGTTGAAATCTTTGGAAAGACATACATTTAGAAACGGAGGGAGTATTTGTTCAATATTCAGATAAGCTCCTTCGTTGTTGTAGTGAAAGCTTGAGTAGTCCCTTTCATTATAATTAATAATTGGCTTAATTGTGAATGCATGTGAAATATAATTTGTGACATGGCCTATTTCTCGGTTTGCATCTCAAGAACTTACCAGTTTGTGTAGTGTTGCTGTCTATATTGTTAATCATGGGTGTGATATACCCAATTCTTTCTCTTCTATCTGAAACATCCAGAGCAATGTAAAATGCACTGGTATTAGCATCTGCAAAGCTAATAAAAATGAGAGTACCATTTCCGATACTGTGTACTTAGGTAATATCTAAATGCCTATGTCTACCAAGATACTTTACACCTTCATGAATGTTTATCTGAGTAAACATCCGAACTGTGAACTAATGCAAGTTACAGATTATGTACTGCTATGCAGTGAACGGAAGATCAGCAACTCCGGCTCATCTATGGTTGACAGGTTGCAGCGGAGAAATGGGGACCCAGGTTCAAAGGATACCTGGCTTTGATAAGTGGATCATAGAAAAAGAGGCCAAGTCTTACCTTGAAGCATTTGCAGACTGTAAAGAAAATCTTGTGTATCTTACAGCGGATGCTGAGACTGTCCTTGATGAACTAGACATGTCAAAAATATATATCATTGGTGGTCTAGTGGATCGGAACAGATGGAAAGGCATAACACAGAAAAAGGCAGTTGATCAGGGCATTCAGTCTGCCAAACTCCCCATTGGAAGTTATTTAAAGATGTCAAGTTCTCAGGTGCGCATATGCATGCTCCTCTGTTTTTTTTTTTTTTGCATTACAAGTTAGCTTGCGCAGTTAATATTATATATATTTTGTTGCCTCTGTGGCATCAAATTTGTTATTGTGTTTGTATTTCAAAATATACCTCGGGTATGTCTCTGTGACTAAGATGCCTAGATGTTGTTATGATGTCTTTTTTCAAATAATATGGACAGCTTTGGGATCATATCATCATTTCTAACATGTTAGAAGAACCTGAAGAGCATTTTATGAAGGAGAAGTATACCACACATGTTTTTGCTGATTTTCTAGAGAGTACTGTTTTCACATTTTAATGCAGAAACCGGAGAGCCTTTATAATTATGTTGCTGCTTATTTTAAACTACTACTCCGTCCATTCCATAATTCTTGTCGTGGTTTTTGTTCAAACAAGAACTATGGAACGGAGGGAGTACAAAACAAGTTGTCAACTGTTGATCGTTCTTACAGTCAATTAAGTGTTCGAGAATGTGTTAGTCTTGGCTTTGGAGGACTTTGGAGAGCTATACTAAGAATCTAAAATTGTTGACTCTCCATGTGTATTGATCATGTAGGTTCTTACAGTCAACCAAGTGTTTGAGATAATGCAAAAGTTTGTGGAAACAAAGGACTGGAAGACAGCATTCTTTCATGTGATCCCACCGAGGAAACGAGGAGAAGCTGGAGCAGCAAATGATGATGATGCACCTGAAGGGGCTGCAAACGGAGATCTTGACAAGTGTTTAGAAGAGGAGGTTGATGATGATGACGATGATGGTGATGGGGATGAAGAAGCCGATGTTGCTAACAAAAGACATTGTGTTAGAAGTGAAAATGGGAAATCTTAGAATCACTCTTTTGGTGCAGTGGTGGAATCGACTCCTGGATAGGTTATTATCTCCGGGGAAGAGCAGAGGGAAAGAACAATCTACTCTGCCCACGACTGAAATATGAGTCATCTCCAAGTGTATCATTACTATTAACTTTGCGGAACTGCTTTGTTTACCTAGGTTTACTTGTTTGGAGTACTCTGAGGTGTCGTAGTGTTTTTGGTTTTGTTATATCTGAACTACACCCTGTACTTTGGTACGGCCGGAGGAAGCAACGCGCTATAGTATAACAGCACAGATAAATAGAGTGCTTCTGTTCTTATCTTTGATGGTTTTCTCTTGGAATTCAGAAAACACATGTATTTTCATAGACAACACAGGCATGTATCTGCTTTAGAAACACAGAGCGTGCCTACATACAGATTGCTGCGTTCGTTACAAACCATGGTTTTGCGTCACACGGACAGGAGACGGACTCGCCGTTCGTCCGATCAGGCCCACGCGTCGGCCACCCAACGCGACATCCGGGTCTTCCAAATGCCGGTGTGTGTGAGGCGGGGGGACCCATCCGTAACCACTCTGCTCCCCGTCGCCAACTGGCAAAACCCTAGTCCACCGTCCACCGCCGGCCCAATTTTGTGGAAGTGGACCCCGGACAGCACAAGGACGAGGACTCTCCTCCGCCACGCGGCACCCTTCACTTTGACGTCGACGGGGCTGTGTCGCCCGTGCACGACCATATGTACGCATGTACGTTCCAGTCACGACGTGTTAGAGGTACTGGAAGGCGGTCATCCCAGTGCCTTGACCAGACGTGCAACTGCCCAACGGCTGGTATTTGAGCCCAGAAATGGTTTCAGTGCCGGTCGTTGTGACTCAACGTTTGCCGAGGACTCATCCCACTGGGATACATGGTTTGACGACGAGCACGACCAGCGCTCCGGTCGTGCTTCGCCGCTCGTGCGCGTGTGTGTGTGCTCCAGTGCCATCACACGAGCCGCCCGTGATGAAGGAGAAGGAGGCCGAGGACGACCAGGCCCTCAAGACCTCTGAGTTGGCCGAGCTCGCGCACTGGTCTGACCTGCCACTGTCGCTCCACTCATTGGCGGTCGTGGTCACTGCATCGGCGTGGCCATACCCATGATCACCTCAGTCTCATCGACCTCGTCGGCGGTGAGGGTGAGGACAAGGACGGCGAGCAGTAGATCTAGGTTCTTTAAGTTATGTTTTTTAGTTCAATTAATGTAATGAACAGACTTTTTGACGGCAATTTATATTTTTATTTTGAAAAAAATGTTGGTCAACGCATTGGACGTACTGGGGAGCCGGCGGACACATGCGGACTTTTGTTGTCCACATGACCACCCAAATAGATAAGAAGGGACACATTTTGTGTCCGTTTGGGTTAGCCCGTTGGTGTTAACCTAAGGAAAAGTCTTCTCCACCCCTATGGCATTTCCTATTTGGCGCTCGTTACTCTGCAATTTGCAAAGGGGCGCACATCCCCTCAGTGCTGGCCCAACCGATCTATCATTTTTTCTTCTGTTATTTACAAAAATGTGTGCAACAGTGACTCCATGCATCAAGTTTGTTGAAATAACCACCCCGCCATCCGGCCCGCACAGAGTACTTACATCCTTTTCCTTTTCCTTTTCCTTTCCGTGTCCTTTTTCTTTTTTCTCCTTTTCTTCCTCCTTTCCTTTTTTATTTTTATTTCCCCCTTTTCCCTTTTTCGTTTTTTCCTTCTCTTCTTTTTTCTCTTCTATTTCTTCTTCCTGTTTCAATCAAATTTTATTTAAATTCGTGAGTTCTTCAAAAATTGACGAATTTTTTATTCAAATTAGTGCACTTTTTTCAATTATCATGCTCTTTTATCAAATTTGATGAACTTTTTTCAAATTCGATAAACTTCTTTTTTGTACTTGATGAACTATTTTGTCAAAATGGATGAACTGTTTTCAAAACTCATGAAGTTTTTTTTTTTAATTTTACCTTATTTTTCAAATTCATGAACTATTTTCATATTTGCAAATTGTTTTTTCAAATCCTGGAGCTGTTTTCTAATTGTGCACCAGTGGCGCTAAATGTTTTGACCCTGCTACTGTACCTTGTGACGCTACAGTATTAGAGCCGTTGCAGTAAATCAAACCAGCTACTGTACTGTGCAAATGGGTCGTCCCAATTAGGGATGCTCTGTGTGACAGGAAGGAAGACTGGCGCTAGAGGCGCCGATTTCGACCTCCCCACCTCGGGACCTTCTATATGACACATTTTGCGAGCGTGTGAGGACTTGTTCATCCATTGACCACGAGCTGTTGCCACTACACCAAAGCGCGTCAGCTGAACATCAAGGTGCAAAACCGTATAAGAACACACAACAGTGTTGAGATTCAGAAAACATTTCTTGAAAATTAGAAGCAGTTTTGAAATGCTGCAATTTTTTTATATTTCAGTTATTTTGGAGAAGTGAAGAATTTTCATAATTCTGATTTAAAAAATAACCACAAACAAATTTTGCGAACCCCGAACAGTTTTCCAAAAAGGAGAACAACTTTTTAAAATATTAATGTTTTCTGAAAAATAACAAATTACAAAAGGCGCAAATATTTTTTGAAATTTCTAAATATTTTCTGAAATCATGAACAGTTTTTAAACTTTGGAAAAAAACGAAAATAGGAACATTTTTAAAATTCAGAACAAAAAGTGAAAACTGAACATTTTTTGAAATTCGAACAATGTTTGCATTGTCCAAAATTTGAAACATGGGAACATATTTTGAAATTGCAAACAAAATGTTGAATCCACTAACATTTTTTGAAACATGAACATTTTTCTGAAATGGTGAACAAATTTCAAAAATGAGACCATTTTTTTTGAAATACCTGGACATTTTTTAAATATGGACATTTTTCTGAAATTGGGAACAATAAACTGAGAGCATTTTTTGAAATTCCGAAACGTTTTTGAAACACAAACATTTTTTGAAATTGTGAACACATTTTGAAAGCAGGGACATATTTTTGAAATTGTGAACAATTTTTTAATATGAGATTTTTTTTTGAAATTCCTGGAGATATTTTCAGATACAAACATTTTTTGAGTTGTGAAACGAAGCCATCCACAAACTATGGATCAATCCTATATGCCACCTGTGGTGGCAAATGGATGGGGCGACGCCCGCAGCGAGGCGCCATTGGCCGACCCAGTTCCTCGTTTTCTCATACGGTCTCATCCGATAGCATCATGTTTTTTTCCTTTTGTTCATTTTATTCTGTTATTTTTGGGGTTTTTTATTTCTAGTTTTTCCATTGTTTTGGTTTTTTATATTTTTTCAGGTATGGACTTTTTTCCATTTTTTTCTTTTCTTTTTTGTGTATTATATGAGAAAGTTCATCATGTATTACAAAAATATTCATCATGTATTAAGAATTTTTTTATCGTATATTGAAAAATATCACCGTGCATCATAAAAATGATCATCATATATTAAAAATATATTCAATATGTATTTGAAAAAAATTCAGGGTATTTTTACGAAAAAGTTCACAGTATTTAAAAATATTCACCGTATATTACAAAAAGTTCATCGTGCTTTATAAAAATGTTCAATGCATGTTAGAATTTAATTTAATATGTATTTAAATATTGTTCAACGTATATTACAAAAAAAGTTAATTGTCTTTAAAAATCAAAAATTAAAAAATTGTTCATGTTTTACAAAAAAAAAATTATTTCATAAAATGTTCGAAATAAAAACCGACCAAAAATTGGGTTCGCTGTAGTAAATAGCGTTGGGCCGGCCCAATTTGTTCACGCCCTGTGCCAACGCTCTTCCATTGGGCGACCGCATGCGTCCTATAGGAGCTTCTGCAGACTATGGATGTGTCTGTTATCCCCCATAACATCCAACCAGTCCTTGGGGATGCAACTTTAGGCCGTCTGGTTACCTGAGCGTGCGATTGAGCATGCATATCAGGACACTCAAAGCAGCTCAAAGAACTATGGAGGAATGGCTGAATCGACCATTTCCAACGAGTCAGGCCCAAGCGAGCACAAGAGGGCACGTGGATGCACACCTGGAGACTAACAGGATATGTGTCTTTTTTCCGAAGTGACGCCATAAATCTCCTCACCCTTCTCTCAGCGCTTACTCTCCCTCCTTTGCGTTGTCACCCTCTCTAACCGGCAGCACAACGAGCATCGGTGGCGAAAAGATCTAGACAATGAGCGCCGACGACGGAAAATATAGACAACAATCATTGGCTTCATCACGCCTTCCTCAGCCCTTCGTCAATGGCGGTAAGCCCTTCTCTGGTCGATTTAGGGATCGATATAGGCATCGATTTAGACTTTGAGGCTTCGATTTACTGTTTGATAGGGCTCGATACATACGGCTATTGATGTCTAGTACGCAATTTTATTCTTGTAGACACGTGTTGGGCATCCAAGCGCAGAGTTTTGTAAGACAATAGCAATTTTCCCTCAAGTGGATGACCTAAGATTTATCAATACGTGGGAGGCGTAGGATGAAGATGGTCTCTCACAAACAACCCTGCAACCAAATAATAAAAAGTCTCTTGTGTCCCCAACACACCAAATACAATGGTAATTTGTATAGGTGCACTAATTCGGTGAAGAGGTGGTGATACAAGTGTAATATGGATAGTAGATATTGATTTTTGTAATAAGAATAATAAAAAACAGCAAGGTAACAATTGATAAAACGGAGCACAAACGGTATTGCAATGCTTGAAAATGAGGCCTACAGTCCGTACTTTCGCTAGTGCAATCTCTCAACAATGCTAATATAATTGGATCGTATAACCTTCCCTCAACGTGCGATGAAGAATCACTCCAAAGTTCCTATCTAGCGGACAACATAAGAAGAAATTATTTGTAGGGTATGAAACCACCTCAAAGCAATTCTTTTCGATCAATCTATCCTAGAATTTGTACTAAAATAACATGAAGTTATTCTTTCCGATCGATAACCAAGAGTTCGTACTAAAATAAGACCATATGATACACATCAACCTACTCTAATGTCACCTAGATACGTCAATGTCACCGCGAGTATCCGTGAGTTGATTATACGATATGAATCAAACAATTTCAGATTCATAATACTCAATCCAACACAAAGAACCACAAAGAGTGCCCCAAAATTTCTACCGGAGAAACAAAAGACGAGAACATGCGTCAACCCCTATGCATAGATTACCCCAAAGTCACCTCGGGAATCCGCGAGTTGAGTGCCAAAACATATCTCAAGTGAATCAATATAATACCCCATTGTCACCACGGGTATTCATATGCAAGACATATATCAAGAGGTCTCAAATCCATAAAAGTATTCAATCCGATAAAATGAAATCTCAAAGGGAAAACTCAATTCACAACAAGATAGAGAGGGGAAAACACCATATGATCCGACTATATTAACAAAGCCCACGATACATCAAGATCGTGACATCTCAAGAACACGAGAGAGAGAGAGAGAGAGAGAGAGAGAGAGAGATTAAACACATAGCTACTGGTAAAACCCTCAGCCCCAAGGGTGGACTACTCCCTCCTCATCATGGTGGTCGTCGGGATGATGAAGATTGCCATCGGTGATGATTTCCCCCTCCGACAGGGTGCCGGAATAGGGTTTAGATTGGGTTTTTTGTGGCTACAGAGGCTTGCGGCGGCAGACCTTCTGATCTAGGGTTATCCCTGATGGTTTCTCTATTTATAGGATTCTTTGACATTGGTTTCACGCTAAGGTGGGCCTCAAGGTGAGCACAACCCACCGGAGCAAGCCGGGCCCACCAGGCGTGCCCCGGTGTCTTGTGCCCTACTCCTTCACCTTCTGGTCCTTCCACGAAGCTTTGGGGCTCTCTTTTGTTCCAAAAAAATCATCAAAAAGGTTCAGCTCATTTGGAGACCTTTCATTTCTGCATAAAAACAACACCACGACAGTTCTACTGAAAACAGCGTAAGTCCGGGTTAGTTCCATGCAAATCATACCAAAACCATATAAAATTATTGTAAACATGGCATGAATACTTCATAAATTATAGATACGTTGGAGACGTATCAGCATCCCCAAGCTTAATTCCTACTCATCCTCGAGTAGGTATAAAAGAAATAATTTATGAAGTGTGAATGCTAGCAAAGTGCACAAGTTTTATCAATGATAATTTCAATCACTTCTCCTAGCATCATAACATCAATTCTTTCTCATAAAACTTCTCATGTTAAAGTAGCAATTGAAAATAGAATTTTTGATGTGGAATGTTGCCTAACATGTTCATCACATATTCTTTTCTTTTGTAGCATGGACATATGGACTTTTATATGGTTCAAAGCAATAGTCTAGTTTTGACATGAATATTTCAATACTCAAGCATACCAACAAGCAACCATGTCTGTCAAAATATCAACACTAAAGAAAGTTATCCCTGGCGCTCAATCATTGATCCATTCATAAAACACACTCGCATATTAGCTACATCCAATGCTCAAGTATGATCATAGTGCGCATAGTTGGTGCTTTATAAGATATGATGAAGACTCAAAATAAAAATTGCATAAAGTAAATAGAAAGGCCCTTCGCAGAGGGAAGTAGGGATTTGTAGAGGTGCCAGAGCTCAAAGCGAAAAAGATAGAGATAAAACATTTTGAGTGGTATACTTTTCCTGCCAACGAAAACGATTGAGTAGTTCCCAATACTTTCCATGCTAGGTATATCATAGGCGGTTCCCAAACCGAAAATAAAGTTTATTCCTTTTTCCACCATACTTTCACTTTCCATGGCTAGCCGTATCAACGGGTGCCTTCCATACCAACACTTTCCAAGGAATTTATTATGTGACAACATAAAGTAAATTCATTTATCATTTCGGGACTGGCCATCCCTAATACCTTTGACATACTTTCGCGCAATGACACTCATTGTGAGAATAACAGATCTAGCATGGAGAAATATCAGCCACCCCCTACCATTTCATGAGCGGTACAAGCACACAAAAAGGAAATTTATTTTGAAAATTAGAGATGGCACATACAAATTTGCTTAGAACAGCTCGAGAATACCGCATATAGGTAGGTATAGTGGACTCATGTGGCAAAACTGGGTTTAAGGATTTTGGATGCACAAGTAGTGATCATACTTAGTGCAAATGAAGGTTAGCAAAAGATTGACAAGCATCCAACCAAGAAACTAAAAATCTCATAAGCGAGCATTAAGCATAACTAACACCGAATAATGCACCACAAGTAGGATATAATTTCATCGCATAACTATTGACTTTCGTGCTTGCATAGTGAATCACAAACCTTAACACCAATATTCTTACTAGAGCATAATTACTCACCAACATGACTCACATATTATTATCTCCATATCTCAAAAATATTACAAAGAATCAAGTTTATTTTGTCCAATGATCTTCATGAAAGTTTTTACTATATCCTTCTTGGATATCTATCACTTTGGGACTAGTTTCATATGTTACTTTTGATAAGCTCAAACAAATTTAAGTGAAGAACATGAGAATAAAAAATTTCTTCTCTCAAAAGAATATAAGTGAAGCATGAGAGAATTTCTTCAAAAATAAATTAAAGCACACCGTGCTCAAAAAGATATAAGTGAAGCACTAGCGCAAAAGACAAACTACTCCAAAAAGATATAAGTGAAGATCAAGTGAGTAGTTAAGTAAATAGGTAGCTATGTGAGGACTCTCTCTTATGTAAATACTTTAACATCCAAGTATTTTATTAAAACAACAAGCAAAACAAAACAAAATGACATTTCGAGAATAGCGCAACTCATGTGAAGAAGCAAAAATTTAGTCTCAACTGATACTAACCGATAATTGTTGAAGAAGAAAGGTGGGATGCCTACCGGGGCATCCCCAAGCTTAGATGCTTGAGACTTATTGGAATATTAACTTGGGATGCCCTGGGCATCCCCAAGATTGAGCTTTTGTGTCTCCTTAATTCCTTATATCATGGTTTCCCTAATTTTTAAAAACTTCATCCACACAAAACTCAACAAGAACTCGTGAGATACGTTAGTATAAATTAATGCAACACCTTATCATTCTCTACTATAGAAAATCACTAAAATTATTATTCAACATTGCATACTAAATTCCTCTGCATATTTAATAGTCCTATCCTCAAATAGAATCATTAAACAAGCAAACATATGCAAACAATGCAAACATAACATCAATCTGTCAAAATAGTACAGTCTGTAAAGAATGCATGCATATCAATACTTCTTTAACTCCAAAAATTATGAAAATTTAACACATTGTAGAAAATTTATTAGAGCTTATTATGCAAAAAATCAACATTTTGTCACATTCTGACTTTTCTGAGGAATTTTTGCAACAACAATAAACTTTCTGTTTTCAAACAACCACATATTGTGACGCCCCCGATTCAATCGTACACTAATCATACACGCAAACATGTACGATCAAGATCAGGGACTCACGGGAAGATACCACAACACAACTCTAAACATAAAAGAAAGACATACAAGCTTCATATTACAAGCCAGGGGCCTCTAGGGCTCGAATATAAAAGCTCGACACACAAGCGAGTCAGTGGGAGCAACAATATCTGAGTATAGACATAAGTTAAACAAGTTTTGCCTTAAGAAGGCTAGCACAAACATCAACGATCGAAGAGGCAAGGCCTCCTGCCTGGGACCTCCTAACTACTCCTGGTCGTTGGTGGGCTCCACGTAGTAGTAGGCACCCTCGGGGTAGTAGTAGTAGTAGTCGTCGAGGGTGGCATCTGGCTCCTGGGATCCACCATTTGGTTGCAACAACCGAGATGAAGAAAGTAGGGGGGGAAAGGGGGAGTAAAGCAACCATGAGTACTCATCCAAAGTACTCGCAAGCATCAGATCTATACTAAGTATGCATTGGTATCAAATGGAAGGGTTGTATCTGTGGACTGAACTGCAGCATGCCGGAATAGACGGGAAGGCCTAGCCTATCGAAGACTAGCATCTTCAAGCAGCTCCGAGCATCTTGCAACATGTAGGAGAGTAAAGAATAGCAGTTTATAATTAACAAGCATGTTGTAACATTAATGCCCAGAGATCCTTCCTTGACTCCCTGCGAGAAAGCAATCCCGGAGCCACATATCTCAAGTATCCATTTGTAGTTGTATAATATCAAGATATAAGTCTGAACGTCCGTTACCATGGACATGGCTATTAATAGATAATCTTCCCTGCAGGGGTGCACCATGTTTTCCAACACGCTTGATTACTCTGGCCGGACACACTTACCTGGGTCATGCCGGGCCTCGGAAAATCAACACGTCGCAGCCCTACCTAGGCTCAATAGAGAGGTCCCCGCCGGTCTACATCCTAAGCACTCCGGGCCGTTGTGCGACGAGCCGAGACGAGCACCACCTCATACTGGATGGCACTGGCCCGACAGGCCCACGATGCTGAACTGGACGTCTGACAAAGCTTCGGTTGAAACTACGACGTCGAGGCCCATAATTATTCTCGCGTGGTGGTTAGTGCGTAAAGGCCAGAGGCCAACTCAGAACAAATACCCAAACCATAGTGTATTATTAGCTTGCGGAGACGAGCAGAGACTCACGATCGAAGTGACCCCGTCGCCCCGTCTCGTGGACTTACGGTAAGGACCCAGAATGCCCGGCTGTGCCACGTAACCGTCTTGCGGGTGCTCTTCGGGCCCGCCCGACTTTCACCAAGGTCTCAAGTAAAGTCAAGGTAACAGTGTGTCCAAACATCAAGGGGAAAACCCCAGGAATCACCCTCGGTGTATTCCACTCGATGTAATCATCAAGGTGAACGTAAGAGGAATCACCCTCGAGGTTCACACTTGAGGTGTTGCACGACAGAGTCGTATCAGAAGTGGTTAAGGAGGAATCACCCTCGATGACCATGACTGAATAGCTACACTACAGAGATCTCATCAAGAGTGATGTATGAGGTTCCACCCTCGGCACTCGATGGTACCTCTGCAGAGTCGAGCAACAATAGGGGCATGATGTGATGTGAGGTGTCGGGCTCTGGTCGTCGATCACGTTGATTGAGTCGTCGATGATGAAGCAGGGGCAACAAGGACAAGTGAGGGTCACTGATGGATCACTAGCCAACCTATACTAAGCAGTTTAGGATAAGCAGATAGGTAACAATAAGCAGGTACAAAAGCAGGCTATGCATCAGAATAGGAGCAATCAATTACAGTAGCAAAATCTAATGCAAGCATGAGATAATAGAATGGGCAATATCGGGATGATCAAAGGGGGGGCTTGCCTGGAAGCTCCGCTGAAAGGGAAGAAGGGTCGTCGTCGACGTAGTCGATCACAGCGGCATCAACAGCTGTCTCGGGGTCTACCGGAGAAGAAGAGGGGGAAGAAACAATAAATACAGAGCAAACAAGTGCGATACTAAGCATGACAAGGTAACAAGAAGCGCTAGGGTGTTCTAACGTAGGGCTACACGATGCCGGCGAAGGGGGATAACATCCGGGAATGTTTTCCCGAAGTTTGGCATATTCGGACAAATGAAACGGAGGGGAAAGGTTGCATGTTCGCTATGCTAGGCGCATGTGACAGATGAACGGACCGCGTATTTGGATATGTCTCGTCGTTCTGAGCAACTTTCATGTAGAAAACTTTTTCATCCAACTTACGGATTATTTCCTATGATTTTCTAAGGTTCTTAAAATTAGTTTGGAATACCAGATGTAAATAAATGGAAAATGGGGTTATGACATCGGCATGATGTCAGCAGTCAACAAGGCTGTTGACTGGATCAAACTTACATGTGGGTCCCGCTGTCAATATCATAGTTTAATTAACAAGTGATTAGCAAGTTAATTGTCAGGATTAATTAAGTTAATCAACTCGTTAATTAATTAATATTTAATATTTAATTATTTTTAACTAAATTTTATTTCGTTTTCTCTTTTTTTAACTACTGGGCGTGGGCCCCATCTGTCATAGGCCCAGGGCCTAACGGGCTACCGGTGCGGGCATGGGCGCCGGGGCAAATGCCGGGCATCGGACCCGGGCGCGGCCAGCCGGGATCGCGGCCACGGGCAACGGTGTGACAAGGGGTGGGCGCACGTGAGGTCGGGCGTGCGAACGCACGCAGGGGCGCGGCCGACGAGCGGGAAGGCGTCGGCACGGCAGCGGCAGTAGAAGCATCAGCTGGGTGAGGCCACGGCGGACGGGGTCGTGTGTGAGCGCGCGCGGCGTTGCGGGGCACGCACGGGAGGGCGCCAGGGCGAGGCGAGGGTGGCCGGGCTCGAAGTCAGGGCGCGAGCGATGGGGAGAGGGGCGCGGTGAGTGCGTAACGGGCGCGGCAAGAGCGCGCCGACTGCGGGCGGGGACGGCGGTGACCGTGGCGACCCTGGGAGAGAGGGGTCGAAGGGGGACGGTGGCGCTCACTTGCGAGCAGGGAAGGGCAGGCGACGGGGCACGTTGGCGTCGGTGAGGGAGAGGCGATGGAGTGGCGCCGACGAGGTGGCGGAGCACGGCAGCAACGAGGCGGCGCCGGGGATGGGCGCCGGCGTCGGAGGCGCATGGTGGCGCGTGATCGGGCCCCTCCCCGATCCAGTCGAGTGGGGCGCCTGGGAGGAGGCAGGGGGCGGCGTTCGATGGGGCCGGGGCAACTGCCCCAATCCAGATCCGATCGGTGGGGGGGGGTTCAGGGGGCAAGGGGGCCATATAGGCCAGGGAAGTGCTGGTTGGTCCAAGGCCAGCTGGGTCGAGGCCCACGAGGAGAGGGGGCCTCTCTCCTTTTTCTTTACTTTTTTGTAACTTTCTCCACATTTTGTATTTTTAAAATAATACCAAATAAATTTTGTTGACTCCAAAACTTGTCACATAAATAGTAGACAATGTTTTGAGCTAGCACCCAAGATTTCAAGTGGTTTGAAAAAACATAACCATTTGTTTATTAGAGAAAGGCGATTTTAGTTGTTGTTGGACAACTTTCAATATTACTAGGGATTAACTGGTGAGTCAAATGATGTTGGTTTCTACATGACAATTATTTAGTGAAAAATTGCAACATCTCAAACATTTTTGTTTTCTTGTTTGACAAATTTGAATTTTTGACTTTAACCTTGGATTAGAATTAGAATGGTGATTTGGATCAAGTGAGGATTAGCAACAGTAATGTGATGACATGACACCATTAACAGGGGATTACTGTCAAGGTTGGAAAAAGCGGTAGGCGAGGCGGCTGGCCTTCGCCTAGTGCCTACGCGGTGCCTAAGTGCCCTAGGCGCGGCCTAGGCGGTAATATAGTTTTTACTCGTAGTGTATTTGTGATTATTTCATAGGTGTTGATATTAGTTTATGGCATATAAATAAGTTAATTATCGTCTACTACCATTGGAATATAACCCGTTTGGCATATTAATGCAGTATGTGGCATGATTTCTTGCTTGCGTAGGCAATTCCTTGCTTGCCCTGCCTAGACCTCCATTTATGCCCTAGGCGAGGCGTTTGGGCATTGCCTAGCGCCTAGGCGTGCCTAAGCGCCTCCTAGGCACTGCCTTTTCCAACAGAGATTACTGTAGCTTAATTATCCGGGCGTCACACTTATAGACTTGCAAAATAAACATGGAAAAGGCTATACTTCACTCTTTTATTGAAATAAAAGTTGCAAAACATTTTTCTAAATAACATCAAGCAAAGACTAACAAAATAAAATGACGCTCCAATCAGAAATTCATATCATGCGACGAATAAAAATATAGTTTCGAGTGAGGTTACCGATAATGTTGGAGACGAAAGAGGGGATGCCTTCCGGGGCATCCCCAGGCTTAGTTGCTTGGATATTCCTTGGATATTAACTTGGGGTGCATTGGACATCCTCAAGCTTAGGGTCTTGTCACTCCTTATTCTCCTTATATCGATGTCTCACCCAAAACTTGAGAATTCAATCACACAAAACTTAACAGAACTTCATGACATAGGTTAGTATGATAAAGAGCAATCCATTCACTTTGGTACTATCAAAGACAAGATTCATAATAGTTCTCACACAATGCCTACTGTACCCTTGTCACAACCCCAATTCAGGCCTTGCTTGTATTTGGATTAGCTTCCATGCATCATGTCTAAATTTATTTGAAAATTGAAATGGGGATGTTCAAACCCTAGCATTAAAAGGAATTCACTAGGTTCACCTAAAATATTTTCAGTAAGTCCAAATGGCTTTCAAAAATGTTCATCATTTCTGGTTAATACTGTAAACAGTAACCAGAGGTGTTGCACATTTTTCCAATATATATTTGGTCACTGAATTAAATCATATAGTATTTGCAATTGGGCATTTAAATGCTATATATTATTTAATGTGCTCCATTAATTCTGAACTTAAGTGTGGGCTGTTAGGAATAATCACAATAGAGCCTACAATTATTTGCAGGATTTTGTAAAATGTTTTAGTATTTTTAGAAAAGCCCTAAATTTTACAGAAAATAGAAAACAGGAAATAAAATAGAGCAACCTTACCTGGACTTACCTTGAGACCCACCAGGGATACCAGCCCACCTGTGCGGCCCGTTACTGTGCAGCCCAGCTGCCAGTCATCTTCCCCCCTCGCCCCGAAGCAGCTGCGTGCTGGACGCACGCGCGTCGACGCCGGCCACCTCCTGCTTCGCGCTGGAGGCCTCTCCTTCGTCCTAATCCGCGTCTGGCGACGCCACACACCCTTCTGGACCTATCTCTCTCTCTCTCTCTCACTCTCTGCTCTCTCCTTCGCCCTCTAGTCCCTTCCCCGAGCGCGACCGAACGCAGCCGTCGCCGCCGACGAGCTCCCCCATAGCCACAGCCATCTCCGAGCCCCTCCGACGCGCCCCCGAGCTCCGCCGTGACGCCCCCTTCCTCTCCACCCAGCCGCGCCCCGCTGGAAGCCCTGCAGCGTCGTCCACGGCATCGTCTTCAACCTCTGGCCGCCGGCGAAATCTTCGGGGATTCGCGAGCTCCAGTCCCTCCCCGGTCTCGCCGTTGCCTCTACCGGATTCGCCGTGAGCCCCTGCCTCTTTCCCCTCTCTCCCCATGCTCGTCCGTGCCTTCTAGCCACCATGGCCATCGGAGCCGATTGCTCCTGGCCGCCGGCAATGTCGCCACCGCGGCTACGGCCGTGCAAGCACGCGTCCGAGCATACCACTGAGCTCACCGCACTCCCTCGAGGCGAACACGACCGTCCACGGCTCCTCCCGTGCCTCGCACCGCCCACACCGTTGTTGCCCGAACTCCGGCGGCCGCAAAAGAGCTCGCCGCCGTCATATCCGGCCACCCCAGCTACTACCGCTTGTTGCTTTGGACGCGCCTCACTCCCGGGAACCCGTAGGAGCAAACCACGCGTCGAATGGTGCTCCGTAGTGAGCACACAGTGCATCTCCGCCGTCGGCCATGGTCGTCGCCAGCGAAACTCTGGTAGCTGACGTGGCACGATTAGTTTAGGTACTAATCGCGTTTAGTTAGTGTTCCGTGTCGTTGACACATGGGCCCCACGCCCTAATTAACCCCGGGTTCTATTTCCTGTTTAGTTTAGATTAACTCAGCGGGACCCACGCGTCAGAGTTGACCCAGCTGACGTGGCCGTTGACCTAGCCCACCTGTCAGCGTCACCAACTAGCCCCAGTCACTGACCAGTGGACCCCACTGGTTAGGTTTGACCTGGAGACGCCCAGTTGACCTGCTGACATCAGGGTGATATCATGCTGATGCAACATGTATTTTCTAGATTTAAGTTTATTCAGAAAATTCCAGAAAATGCCCAAAACTTCTAAAATTCATATAAATTCAACCGTAACTCCAAATGAGATAAATTATATATGAAAAATTATTAGAAAAATCCAATCTATCCATCTGTACCATTTTCATGCATGTTAGAACAACTTATGGCTGCTGTTTAGTACAAATCATATAAATGACATTTGAATTTCACATATGGAGTTTGGATTTGAACTTAGGGTTCAAACCAACTTCATTTAACTTGCTGCTAGTTGCATTAGCCCAAACCACAGCATATTGCCATGTCATGATCATGCATCATATTGGGCATTGCATTGATTGTGTTTCTTCTTTGTTTGTTGGTGCTTGTCCCCTCTCGGTAGACGATGTTCCGATGTTGTGATCGTTGACACTGATGAAGACCCAATGCTATCTTCGGAAGTGCCAGGCAAGCAAAACCCCCTTGTTCATTCCGATACAATCCTACTCTCTCGCTCCTGCTCTCTTTTACTGCATTAGGACAACACCGATTCATCTGTTACTTGCTGCGGTAGCTGAAACCCACTAGCATGAGTAGGAGTTGTTTGAGCCCTGTTGTGCCTACTCATTCATGCTTGTTTGTCATGCCTGCTACTGCTTAGAGTTGAGTCATGTCTGATTCATCGGTGATGAATCAGAGGCGTGTGAACATGTCCTACTGTGTGTGAGCTAAGTGTGTGAACACGATTTGGTAAAGGTAGCGGTGAGAGGCCATGTAGGAGTACATGGTGGGTTGTCTCATTGAAGCCGTCCTCAGGAACTGAGTTCTATGTTTGTGATCCATGAACAGTTACTACCACACATTGGGCTTCGGGCGCTCCAAGCTCTCTCGACTTATTAATCAACATGATCTCTGTCCAGGAGTTGCAACTAGTTTCTGGTGTTTGTAGGTAGTGTTAGTAGTCTACCAAGTGGCACCCGGTACAGGTGGGCTTGGGACAGACTAGGCACAGTGGCTCGGTGTACCAAGTGGCACCCGGATGGTGGACTTGGGAACCCTGCACACATCGTTTGGGGCCGTGAGCGACACCCCGGCCGGATCTCCTTGCGGATGGAACCCGAATAGGCGATAAACCTGGACGAGAGACTTGTGTGGTTAGTCAGGTCGTGGCCGACACCCTCGCCGGGCTTACGCTTGAAGGTTGCCGAGTACATGTCGTGTAAACGGCGGTAAGTGGTGAGAGCGTGTGTGAAGAAGTACACCCCTGCAGGGTTAACATCATCTATTCGAATAGCCGTGTCCGCGGTAAAGGACTTCTGGGTTGCCTGTACAGTTCATAGACAAGTGAAAGTGGATACTCTAAAATGCGCAAGATAAGCGTGAGTGTTATGGATGGCGTTCTCATAGGGAGACGGGAGCGGATCCATAGTGGTGTATTGATATGGTGAATATGTGGACTCGTGTGCGCCACCTCAAAAGAGTTACTTGCAGTCGTAGTTTAGGATAGCCACCGAGTCAAAGCTGGCTTGCAGCAGTTAAACCCCACCATCCCCTTTGTTGATAATGATGCATATGTAGTTAGTTCTGATGTAAGTCTTGCTGGGTACATTTGTACTCACATTGCTTAATTTATGTTTTTGCAGAGAGACTTCAGTCTCACTAGTAGTACCGTGTGGACTTCGACGTTTAGCTTGTTACCTCAGCTACGATCTTGTGCCCTCGGCAGGATCTGGTAGATAGACAGGCTCCTCAGCCTTTTTCATTTGTAGATCTCTGTACTCAGACATGTTAAGCTTCCGCTTGTGCTTGACTTGTGTGCTCTGAATGCTGGGTCATGAGACCCATGTTTGTAATATCTCGCTCCTTGAAGCCTATTGAATAAATACTTGAGTCGTAGAGTCATGTTGTGATGCCATGTTGTATTTGCACATATCGAGCATATTGTGTGTATGTTATTGAAATGCTTGGTACGTGTGGGATCTGACTATCTAGTTGTTTATCCTTAGTAGCCTCTCTTACCGGGAAATGTCTCCTAGTGCTTCCACTGAGCCATGGTAGCATGCTACTGCTCCGGAACAGTTAGGCTGGCCGACATGTGTCCTTCTTCGTTCCTGTGTCTGTCCCCTCGGGGAAATGTCACGCGATGAATTCTGGAGTCTTGTTAGCCCGCTACAGCCCGGTTCACCGAAGTCCTGCTAGCCCAGTGCTACAGCCTGGATTCACTTGCTGATGACCGACACGTTCGTTGCTGGGTCATGTATGCCTGTCCCTGTAAGTTAGTGCCACTTTGGGTTCACGACTAGCCATGTCAGCCCGGGTTCTTTGTCATATGGATGCTAGCGGCACTATCATATACGTGAGCAAAAAGGCGCAAACGGTCCCGGGCCAGGTAAGGTGGCACCCGTGGGAATACCGTGCGTGAGGCCGCAAAGTGATATGATGTGTTACATGCTAGATCGGTGTGACTTAGGATCGGGGTCCTGACAGCTTTGGTATCAGAGCCTGACTGCCTGTAGGATTACCAAGCCAAACTGGTCGAAGTTGAGTCTAGAAATTCTTTAGTTATATAAGGGAATTGATTGTGGGATGGAACGTAAGGCTCTTTTTACTCCTTATACCTTATGGCCTTCTGATCTGAGTCATCTTATCTTTCCTGCGGGGTTAAGAAACTAGGCTTTCTCCTCTTCTATCAGGATCACGTGTTACTAATCCGTAGACTCATAAGATTGTTGGACTTAAGCCTCAGTTCAGTTCCTACTATTTCCGTATGTTGACAGTTGGTCTCGGAACCTTGATATTATGATGTCAAGTGGTTAGGCCACCATTTTGTAGGTTGTCTCAAATCCTTTTCGAGCATTTACAGTTGTTATGTTGTCCGAGTCATCCCAGGTTTCTAAATACTCTGATGCATTTGCAAATCCTTTCTCTCTGGTTTTGATGTTCGTTTGGGCCAGGTTAATCACACTAATTGCTGAGTTAAGGTAGTCTGTTGCCTCGACATATATGTTGGAGCTAGTATTATGACCCTAGGTGTCTTGGAGCATTACCTAGTAATCGAACCATGTTTTGTGTCACAGTGTGATGATTCTGGCCATTATTCTCGAAAGCATCCCGTGATGCCATTTAGTTGGTAGGTATTCTACTCCTGGGTTTTGAACCCGAGATTCACCCTACTTGCTTCATGTTGATAGTTTTTGCTCGTTCCTTTAGGTTATTAGTAACCTTTGCGTTAGTCCTCGAGGTCCGTGGTATTTCCTTCTTCCAAACACTATGAACCATTTATGGCAGAAGTTCTTTGAACCAAAAGATCCCAACCAGAGCTCTTCATGAGTTCTCGATTCTATGTTGTGACTCTGCCAGTTCTACCTTTCCGCATGGGTTGTCCGGAAGAAATATGTCGAACTCGTTCGACATGCTAATACATGCATCCACAACTCAGAAAGATATATGTTCCTTTGAGTTGTCCCTCTGTAGTTGTATTTCGATCCTTGTCTATCAGATGCTAGTCAAGTTTATGTCGTGCATTCGTGTTCTTTGATGCCTATTATTCTTGTGTTCCGTCAAGCCATTCTATCCCAGAATAACTAGGAGAAATGAACTCCAGTACCTCATCCATATCTAGGATTGGGTCAAAGTAGTCATACTCCGCAGATCAAAATACTAATCCAGCTTTTGTTCCGTTCTACCCTAAAGTGTTGCCCTCTTGATGTCAGGAATGTCATGATAATTGCACCAACTCTTATGGATTCTTGACGTAGTGATACTTCTCGCCATCATTATTCATTCCTTGGTTCCGTGTTGTCGCAACCGGAGTGCTGACAAGTGAATCGTGATGTGTGAAATCTATATTCCTAGCAACCATGTTGCATAGTGATTAATGGACGATAATCTCATTCTTAGTGTGTTGGTTATGGAATCATCATTCTAAGATTGATCGTGCTACCTAGTCCTTACTTCCGGTGCACTTTTTGATCAATGAGTTAGGGCTATGCCAATCCCTTGCTTATTTGATCATTTCGTCTTGCCTTAGAAGCAAGATTGTTCTCGAGCTTAATAATATATCGGTGGTTCGTGATTTTCCGATTATGTTCTCGGAAGTATCACTAGGTTGGCACCTGATCGCTATGTTGAGCTCGTGACCAAGTTGGTTTTTGAAACCACCCTTTCTCCAAGAATACGTGTTGGATACCCTGAGCCAGTTGGTTAAGCTAAACAACAACTTGGAGAGTTGGAAGATGAAAGCTTGTCCGACTTAGCTCATTCCAAGGGATATCTTTGTGTGTGTGTGTGTGTGTGTGTATGTGTTGAAGAAAGATGATATCTTCACCGATTGGTCCCTATGATTAGTTAACGGACCTATCACCTTATCCAATCTTTGATTTGAGTGTGGGCTATCCTCAAATCATGTCAGAACCAACAGTGCTCGTAATGTTGTCTTATTCGTGGTTGAACCCTCGAGCATACACCATTACATATTTTGGTCTGACCAATGCTATCACCTTGTTCACATAATTATGGAATTCCATTTATATGGAAACATGGATGAATTGTTGTTCAGCCCATCGACAACATCCTTGTCTTTTCCATAATTTTGTTGAACATCCAGCTAGTATTGGAAACTTCTATGAGCATTATCTTCATGTCCCATGCATGAAGCACATGCTCGGATGAAAGAAGTGACTTCCTCTAATTCATGTGCATTTGATGCAAGTTGCTGTCGTGGATTCGAGAAAGTCAATGTTGCTTTCTTTGGAACCATCCCAAGTCAGTCATGTATACGTGCAAAGTATTCTGTGGTTTGGAGACTTGCAACCTTCATTCTATATGTATTCCTAGCACACCAAGCCACTGATTGATTTGTTCAAGGAGAAGAAGTTCCTTCTTAAGAGCAAGACTTATACAAGGACTTCGATATCCTCGATGATGGTTCCCCACTTGAACTCGGTAGTGTTTTTATTATAAGACTACTACGTGGTCATGCTTGTCTTGTACAGCATGTTCATAGGTTTGTAGCAGAACCAGCTCATGTTTTGGAGCATGCTATCGTAGTTCATTTTCCCGAGAATCTCGCAACATCATCTCTTCGGTTTGTGTTGCAAATTTTCTTTTCCAGACATGCTGTCTAAAATGTCCTGTTACCAACCAGATCTGAATCTCAGGCAGATATGATGGTTGGAACTATTCCAAGATCTATGATGTAGGGCCCGACAAGGTTGATGTTGGCCGACACACCTAGCCGGAAGATCTATCATTGTAGTATCTTGAATGAGCAATTTTCCCATCTTCTCTATAAGGATTTCATGTGACTTTTCTAGAAGTGTTCCTTATAAATCCTTTCTCTTCCGAAGTCTGACCTATACTTGATGTCCACGTTAATGCTTTAATTATAACTGTGGTATGTAGAACATCAAGGAGAACATTAGAAGCGCAGTGCTAAATGTCTCTCGGTCGATCGTCCAGATTTTGTCCCCTTGGCCCCGCTAAGGTGAAATCTGAGAAGGTGTTATCTTCCTTTGTATCTGCATCCTCCACCGGTATTCGTCATGGTAGTATGTGGTGTTGCCAGGATCCCTAACATGGATGTTGGTAAAACCTTGATGAATATGGAAATGCTCAAGTCCTTAAGAGGACGCGCAAGTGCTAGGTTTTATCGTCGGCATTAATTGCATAGTGCTCTCAGTTTCCTCGGTTATGCTATAACCACTCCAACAGTGGAGTTATTCCTACTGTTGAGTTCCTCCCCAGTTACTAGAATCATTTCCGGCATTTGCATTTTGTTCCCAGCTTGCACCACCATTGTGCCATCCCACCATGGGTTCCATCCATTCCCGATGATAATCTAAAATCATCTGTTGTGTTGTCTTCAACAAGGTAGTCCACATCATTTATTCTGGCCTGAGAATGTCATTCTTCGGACTCCTTTGAATGATCAATTGTGATTTGCCTTAGGTTGGTATAAAGAGTTTCAATGATCTCCGGATCAAAGGTAATTCTTTTTGCCACTTAAGGGGGGATATATCTATGAGTCGCCTTCTCTAAGATGTTCCGTTATGGTATCATGGCAATCCAACTCCTCGCTACGTTGACAACTGTTCACCACCTTCTTAAGTGTGAAATTGTTGTCTACCTGGTGAACCTCCGTCACCTGTTCCACTCCATTCCTCTAGATGTATGCTTCGTGTCTCAGCTCGAGAGATGTTGCTATGACTCACTTTGTGAGTTGATCCTAAGTTGATTGGTCTTCGAGAAGATTGATTCTTCTGGAGTTGTCCCTTTCCTCTCGTTGTCATGTTAGATGGAGATCTCAGAGCAAGACGTCGAGTCAATGATAATTACTGAATCAACGTTCTTATGAAGTGCAACCTGGATCATGAGGATTGTGTTAGTTTGCGTTCCCCCTTCATCTTACCCTATGCCTGAATCTCGGGACGAGATTCTTGTTTAGTGGGGGCGAGTTGTCACAGCCCCAATTCAGGCCTTGCTTGTATTTGCATTAGCTTCCATGCATCATGTCTAAATTTATTTGAAAATTGAAATGGGGATGTTCAAACCCTAGCATTAAAAGGAATTCACTAGGTTCACCTAAAATATTCTCAGTAAGTCCAAATGGCTTTAAAAAATGTTCATCATTTCTGGTTAATACTGTAAACAGTAACCAGAGGTGTTGCACATTTTTCCAATATATATTTGGTCACTGAATTAAATCATATAGTATTTGCAATTGGGCATTTAAATGCTATATATTATTTAATGTGCTCAATTAATTCTGAACTTAAGTGTGGGCTGTTAGGAATAATCCCAACAGAGCCCACAATTATTTGCAGGATTTGGTAAAACGTTTTAGTATTTTTAGAAAAGCCCTAAATTTTACAGAAAATAGAAAACAGGAAATAAAATAGAGCAACCTTACCTGGACTTACCTTGAGGCCCACCAGGGATACCAGCCCACCTGCATGGCCCGTTACTGTGCAGCCCAGCTGCCAGTCATCTTCCTCCCCCTCGCCCCGAAGCAGCTGCGTGCTGGACGCACACGCGTCGACGCCGGCCACCTCCTGCTTCACGCTGGAGGCCTCTCCTTCGTCCTAATCCGCGTCTGGCGACACCACGCACCCTTCTGGACCTCTCTCTCTCTCTCTCTCTCTCACTCTCTGCTCTCTCCTTCGCCCTCTAGTCCCTTCCCCGAGCGTGACCGAACGCAGCCGTCGCTGCCGACGAGCTCCCCCACGGCCATAGCCATCTCCGAGCCCCTCCGACACGCCCCCGAGCTCCGCCATGACGCCCCCTTCCTCTCCACCCAGCCGCGCCCCACCGGAAGCCCTGCAGCGTCGTCCACGGCATCATCTTCAACCTTTGGCCGCCGGCAAAATCTTCGGGGATTCGCGAGCTCCAGTCCCTCCCCGGCCTCGCCGTTGCCTCTACCGGATTCGCCGTGAGCCCCTACCTCTTTCCCCTCTCTCCCCATGCTCGTCCGCGCCTTCTAGCCACCATGGCCATTGGAGCCGATTGCTCCTCGCCGCCAGCCATGTCGCCACCACGGCTACGGCCGTCCAAGCACGCGTCCGAGCATACCACTGAGCTCACCGCACTCCCTCAAGGCGAACACGACCGTCCACGGCTCCTCCCGTGCCTCGCACCGCCCACACCGTTGTTGCCCGAACTCCGGCGGCCGCAAAAGAGCTCGCCGCCGTCATCTCCAGCCACCCCAGCTACTGCCGCTTGTTGCTTTGGACGCGCCTCACTCCCGGGAACCCGTAGGAGCAAACCACGCGTCGAATGGTGCTCCATAGCGAGCACACGGTGCATCTCCGCCATCGGCCATGGTCGTCGCCGACGAAACTCCGGTAGCTGACGTGGCACGATTAGTTTAGGTACTAATCGCGTTTAGTTAGTGTTCTGTGTTGTTGACACATGGGCCCCACGCCCTAATTAACCCCGGGTTATATTTCCTGTTTAGTTTAGATTAACTCAGCGGGACCCACGCGTCAGAGTTGACCCAGCTGACGTGGCCGTTGACCTGGCCCACCTGTCAGCGTCACTAACTAGCCCCAGTCACTGACCAGTGGACCCCACTGGTCAGGTTTGACCTGGAGGCACCCAGTTGACCTGCTGACATTAGGGTGATGTCATGCTGACGCAACATGTATTTTCTAGATTTAAGTTTATTCAGAAAATTCCAGAAAATGCCCCAAACTTCTAAAATTCATATAAATTCAACCGTAACTCCAAATGAGATAAATTATATATGAAAAATTATCAGAAAAATCCAATCTATCCATCTGTACCATTTTCATGCATGTTAGAACAACTTATGGCTGCTGTTTAGTACAAATCATATAAATGACATTTGAATTTCACATATGGAGTTTGGATTTGAACTTAGGGTTCAAACCAACTTCATTTAACTTGCTGCTAGTTGCATTAGCCCAAACCACAGCATATTGCCATGTCATGATCATGCATCATATTGGGCATTGCATTGATTGTGTTTCTTCTTTGTTTGTCGGTGCTTGTCCCCTCTCGGTAGACGATGTTCCGACGTTGTGATCGTTGACACTGATGAAGACCCAATGCTATCTTCAGAAGTGCCAGCCAAGCAAAACCCCCTTGTTCATTCCGATACAATCCTACTCTCTCGCTCCTACTCTCTTTTACTGCATTAGGACAACACCGATTCATCTGTTACTTGCTGCGGTAGCTGAACCCCTTTATCCTTTGCATGACCTATCATTGCCACAATAAATAGATGAAACTCACTAGCATGAGTAGGAGTTGTCTGAGCCCTGTTGTGCCTACTCATTCATGCTTGTTTGTCATGCCTGCTACTGCTTAGAGTTGAGTCATGTCTGATTCATCGGGGATGAATCAGAGGCGTGTGAACATGTCCTACTGTGTGTGAGCTAAGTGTGTGAACACAATTTGGTAAAGGTAGCGGTGAGAGGCCATGTAGGAGTACATGGTGGGTTGTCTCATTGAAGCCGTCCTCAGGAACTGAGTTCTGTGTTTGTGATCCATGAACAGTTACTACCACACATTGGGCTCCGGGCGCTCCAAGCTCTCTCGACTTATTAATCAACATGATCTCTGTCCAGGAGTTGCAACTAGTTTCTGGTGTTTGTAGGTAGTGTTAATAGTCTAACAAGTGGCACCCGGTACAGGTGGGCTTGGGACAAACTAGGCATAGTGGCCCGGTGTACCAAGTGGCACCCGGATGGTGGACTTGGGAACCCTGCACACATCGTTTGGGGCCATGAGCGACACCCCGGCCGGATCTCCTTGCGGATGGAACCCGAATAGGCGATAAACCTGGACGAGAGACTTGTGTGGTTAGTCAGGTCGTGGCCAGCACCCTCGCTGGGCTTCCGCTTGAAGGTTGCCGAGTACATGTCGTGTAAACGGCGGTAAGTGGTGAGAGCGTGTGTGAAGAAGTACACCCCTGCAGGGTTATCATCATCTATTCGAATAGCCGTGTCCGCGGGAAAGGACTTCTGTGTTGCCTGTACAGTTCATAGACAAGTGAAAGTGGATACTCTAAAATGCACAAGATAAGCGTGAGTGCTATGGATGGCGTTCTCGTAGGGAGACGGGAGCGGATCCATAGTGGTGTATTGATATGGTGAATATGTGGACTCATGTGCGCCACCTCAAAAGAGTTACTTGCAGTCGTAGTTTAGGATAGCCACCGAGTCAAAGCTGGCTTGCTGCAGTTAAACCCCACCATCCCCTTTGTTGATAATGATGCATATGTAGTTAGTTCTGATGTAAGTCTTGCTGGGTACATTTGTACTCACGTTGCTTAATTTATGTTTTTGCAGAGAGACTTCAGTCTCGCTAGTAGTACCGCGTGGAATTCGACGTTTAGCTTGTTACCTCAGCTACGATCTTGTGTCCTCGGCAGGATCTGGTAGATAGACAGGCTCCTCAGCCTTTTTCATTTGTAGATGTCTTTACTCAGACATGTTAAGCTTCCGCTTGTGCTTGACTTGTGTGCTCTGAATGCTGGGTCATGAGACCCATGTTTGTAATATCTCGCTCCTTGGAGCCTATTGAATAAATACTTGAGTCGCAGAGTCATGTTGTGATGCCATGTTGTATTTGCACATATCAAACATATTGTGTGTATGTTATTGAAATGCTTGGTATGTGTGGGATCTGACTATCTAGTTGTTTATCCTTAGTAGCCTCTCTTACCGGGAAATGTCTCCTAGTGCTTCCACTGAGCCATGGTAGCATGCTACTGCTCCGGAACACTTAGGCTGGTCAACATGTGTCCTTCTTCGTTCCTATGTCTGTCCCCTCGGGGAAATGTCACGCGATGAATTCCGGAGTCCTGTTAGCCTGCTACAGCCCGGTTCATCGGAGTCCTGCTAGCCCAGTGCTACAGCCTGGATTCACTCGCTGATGACCGACACGTTCGTTGCTGGGTCATGTATGCCTGTCCCTGTAAGTTAGTTCCACTTTGGGTTCACGACTAGCCATGTCAGCCCGGGTTCTTTGTCATATGGATGCTAGCGGCACTATCATATACGTGAGCCAAAAGGCGCAAACGGTCCCGGGCCAGGTAAGGTGGCACCCGTGGGAATACCGTGCGTGAGGCCGCAAAGTGATACGATGTGTTACATGCTAGATCGGTGTGACTTAGGATCGGGGTCCTGACAACCCTATCATTTCTACAATTTATATTGAGAAATATAAGCCATAGAAACTAGAAAAAAGCAAATTATGCATTGAAAATAGAATCTATGAAAAACAGAATAGTCTGTAGTAATCTGTACTCCAACCATATTTCTGCTACTCCAAAAATTCTGAACAATTAGGACAACATGGTAAATTTGTATACAAATCTTTTGCAAAAATAATAAGGATTTTATCACACTTCTATAAAAAATTAAATTTATTTTACTGGGTGCAAAAGTTTCTGCTTTTTAGCAAGATCAAATCAACTATCATCATAGACCATCCCAAAGGTCTTACTTGGAACATTGAAACAAAAGCTATAAAACAAGATTAATACAGTAGCCTAATCATAGGAACACACAAAAACAATAGGTTAAAGTGTTGGGTTTTCTCCCAACAAGCGCTTTTCTTTAATTCCTTTTAGCTAGGAATGGAGATTTCAATGATGCTCACACAAAAGTAAAGAATTGAAACATAACAAGAGCATCATGAATCACATTCCAAGCACATTTAAGCCAAACCCACTTCCCATAGGGATTTCGTGAGCAAATAACTCTTGGGAGCAAGAATCAACTAGCATAGGAAGGCAAAACAAGTGCAACTTCAAGATTTTCAACACATAGAGAAGAAACTTGATATTATTGAGATATGTAGAAGCATATGTTCCTCCCTCATAATAACTTTTAGTAGCATCATGAATTAATTCAACAATATAGCTATCACACAAAGCATTCTTTTTCATGATCTACAAGCATGGAAATTTTACTACTCTCCACAAGCAAATTTATTCTCATCAATAGTAGTGGGAGCAAACTCAACAAAATAACTATAATATGATTGAAATTAAAATTCTGATGACAAGTTTCATGGTTGTCATTATTCAATGGGATAATTGATTTTATGCCCCTAGTTGGGTCACACTCGGCAGGTTTACCCCTACTTTCCGAAAACACTTGTCCTGCCCAAACCACTTTGCTCCTCTTATGCTTTTGCCCTTTGACCATTTGACCATCACTTTAAAAACTTCATAAAAATTCATACTAACTCAGAAAAATTCAAATAAGATATCCAAATGTTCAGAAAAGCATCACCTATATGTGCATGTCATTTGCATTCATGAAAAAACTGTTGGCCAGTCCCATCTAAGTTTTAGCTCATATGATCTTAGCATGAACAATAAAATCTAAAAAAATTCTAAAAAAATTGGAGGAAAACTTTGACTGCTTGCCAAGTTTCATAAGGGAATGACATTCATGGAAGTCGTGGCAAAAAAACAAAAATCAATGCTCCAAAATTTCATTTTTTGACATGACTTCCACGAATGTCATTCCCTTATGAAACTTGGCAAGCACTCAAAACATTTGTCAAAGTTTGCCACCAATTTTTTTTAGATTTTACTATTCATGCTAAGATCGTATGAGCTAAAACTGAGATGGGGACTGGACAACACTTTTTTCATGAATGCAAATGACATGCACATATAGGTGATGCTTTTTTGAACATTTTGATATCTTATTTGAATTTTTCTGAGTTAGTATGAATTTTTTATGAAGTTTTCAAAGTGATGGTCAGACGGTCAAAGGCCAAAAGCATAAGAGGAGCAAACTGGTTTGGGCAGGAACAAGTGTCTTCGAAAACTAGGGGTAAACTTGCCAAGTGGGACACAACTAAGGGCACCAAATTAAATATCCCTTATTCAATATAGCATGCATTCCATCACTATAATCATCATAGATAGCAACCTTATTATCATAGTCAATTGCAGCCTCATCCAAGATGGTGGATTCATCACTAAATAAAGTCATGACCTCTCCAAATCCACTTTCATCATTATAATCATCATAAATAGGTTTGCACATCAAATCTTTGGGTACTAAAATTATCATCTTCATCAAACATAGCATCCCCAAGCTTATGGCTTTGCATATCATTAGCATCATGGATATTCAAAGAATTCATACTAACAACATTGCAATCATGCTCATCATTTGTACCAAACATTCTATTGAATTCTTCTACTATCAATTAAGCACAATTTTCCTTTCCATCATTTTCACGAAATACATTATAAAGATGAATAATATGATGCAACCTCAATTCCATCTTTTTGTAGTTTTCTTTTGTAAATCAAACTAGTGATAAAACAAGAAACTAAAAGATTCAGTTGCAAGATCTAAAGATATACCTTCAAGCACTCACCTCCTCGGCAACGACGCCCAAAAAGAGCTTGATGTCTACTACACAATTTTATTCTTGTAGACACGTGTTGGGCCTCCAAGTGCAGAGTTTTGTAGGACAGTGGCAATTTTCCCTCAAGTGGATGACCTAAGGTTTATCAATCCGTGGGAGGCATAGGATGAAGATAGTCTCTCTCAAACAACCCTGAACCAAATAATAAAAAGTCTCTTGTGTCCCCAACACACCAAATACAATGGTAATTTTTTATAGATGCACTAGTTCGGTGAAGAGATGGTGATACAAGTGTAATATGGATAGTAGATATTGGTTTTGTAATAAGAACAATAAAAAACAGCAAGGTAACAATTGATAAAACAGAGCACAAATGTTATTCCAATGCTTGAAAATGAGGCCTAGGGTCTGTACTTTCGCTAGTGCAATCGCTCAACAATGCTAATATAATTGGATCATATAAGCTTCCCTGAACATGCGATGAAGAATCACTCCAAAGTTCCTATCTAGCGGAGAGCATAAACAAAAATTGTTTGTTGGGTACGAAACCACCTCAAAGCAATTCTTTATGATCAATCTATCCTAGAGTTCGTACTAAAATAACACCAAGCTATTCTTTCCGATCGATCTAACCAAGAGTTAGTACTAAAATAATACCATATGATAAACATCAACTAACTCTATGTTGGGGAGCGTAGTAATTTTAAAAAATTCCTATGATCGCGCAAGATCTATCTAGGAGATGCATATCAACGAGAGGGGAGAATGTGTCCACGTACCCTCATAGACCAAAAGCGGAAGCATTTAGTTAACGCGATTGATGTAGTCGAACGTCTTCACGATCCAACCGATCCGAGCACCGAGTGTACGGCACCTCCGCATTCAGCACACGTTCAGCCTAATGACATCCCTCGAGCTCTTGATCCAGCTGAGGACGAGGGAGAGTTCCATCAGCACGACGGCGTGGTGACGGTGTTGATGATGTTACCAGTGGAGGGATTCGCCTAAGCACTACGATGATATGACCGAGGTGTGTAACTGTGGAGGGGGGCACCGCACACGGTTAAGAGAACTTGATGTTGTATTTTGGGGTGCCCCCTGCCCCGTATATAAAGGAGGAGAGGGGGAGGCCAGCCGGCCCTTGCAGGGCGTGCCAGGAGAAGGGAGTCCTACTAGGACTCCAAGTCCTGGTAGGATTCCACCTGGAGGAAGAGGGGAAGGAAGGATGAGGGAGAGGGAGAGGGAAATGGGGGCCGCACCCCCTTACCTTGTCCTATTCGGACTCCCCATGGGGGGTCCGGTAACCCCTTCTGGCACTCCATTTTTACCGGAAACCACTCGGAACTCTTCTGGTGTCCGAATAACATAGTCCAATGTATCAATATTTATGTCTCGACCATTTCGAGACTCCTCGTCATGTCCGTGATCTCATCCGGGACTCCGAACAAACTTCGGTCATCAAAAACACATAACTCATAATACAAATCGTCATCGAACGTTAAGCGTGCGGACCCTACGGGTTCGAGAACTATGTAGACATGATCGAGACACATCTCCGATCAATAACCAATAGCGGAACATGGATGCTCATATTGGCTCCTACATATTCTACGAAGATCTTTATCGGTCAAACCGCACAACAACATACGTTGTTCCTATGTCATCGGTATGTTACTTGCCCGAGATTCAATTGTCGGTATCATCATACCTAGTTCAATATTGTTACTAGCAAGTCTCTTTACTCGTTCCTTAATGCTTCACCATGCAACTAACTTATTAGTCACATTGCTTGCAAGGCTTGTAGTGATGAGCATTACCGAGAGGGCCAAGAGATACCTCTCCGAAACACGGAGTGACAAATCCTAATCTCGATCTATGCCAACCCAACAAACACCTTAAGAGACACCTGTAGAGCTTATTTATAATCACCCAGTTACGTTGTGACGTTTGATAGCTCACAAGGTGTTCTTCCGGTATTCAGGAGTTGCATAATCTCATAGTCTGAGGAACATGTATAAGTCATGAAGAAAGCAGTAGCAATGAAACTGTAACGATCATAATGCCAAGCTAACGGATGGGTCTTGTCAATCACATCATTCTCCTCATCAAATGACAACACATGTCTATGGTTAGGAAACATAACCATCTTTGATTAACGAGCTAGTCAAGTAGAGGCATTGTAACATCCCAAATTTTCAATTTGGAATGCTATACATAGATCATCAATTGCATATCATATTTTATTGCATTTCGGGTTTGATCCTAGAAATTCTAAGCAACTCAAGGACCCTCAGAGAGAGTTGGGGATATCGTAAATTTCATATTTGAGTTTTCTCGAATTTTTGAAATAGGATCATTTGATTTTATTTATTTTATCTTCAATTATTTCAATTACAAAAATATGAGAGAGGGAATAAAATGAATTTCCCAAAATATAGAAATATTGAGGATTTAATAAAAAAATTAAATAAGATTTTATTTTGGATTTTATTGCTATTTTATTTGAATTTAGGAAAAATGTGCGTTTTTCAAAATTGCATTTAGTCCCCAAATAAATGTTCATCTTGTCCGGCTTGATTTTAGAAGTCGGGGAAAATCTATTTCGGGATTTTTGGAGTCCCTTTAGTATTTCTTTCATTCGTTTTTCTGCGCGAAAATTATTTTAAAAAAAAAGTCCGAACCGACCTTGGGCCGTAACCGGTCAGGACTCCGCCTGGCCGGGGGTCTTTAAATAGCGCCGCCCCGGACCGACCCCAGCCCAGCCGCCACCCACACCCGCGCCCCCAAACCCTAACCCTAGCCGCCGCCGCCGAACCCGCCGCCGAGGTTGACTCCCCCGCCGCCGTTTTTTAGAAAAACCGTTCGGTTTTTCCATTGTTTTTTTGTCAGTTTTTTTAGATCTGTTTTTTTATTTAGATCGGTTTTTTTCGGTTTAGGTTAATTAGCGAGCGTTCGCTCGTTCGTTCGTTTTAACAAACACGTTCATCGTTTAGATCCAGATAATGAACGTTTGTTCGTTAATCTGTTTGTCATTTTTCTTTTTCTCGGATTTATTTCCATGATTTTTCTGATCGCGATTTCTTATCCGATTTTCGTTTTAGTATAACTTTTCGCTCGTTTATCGGAATCAGGCTATTCAAGCGCCTAGAGTTTCGTCTCGAATCCCTCTTTCAGTTTAATCTACTCAAACAAGTTTTTGCTTCTGTAAAATTTGACTTAGGTCCAGATTAGTAAACGAAGTTTGTTTCTTTCGCAGTTTGATCTTCGTTGCTTTGTTCGATTTGATTCTTTTTGCCAACCGGAGTTCTTAAGTTGAACTTTTTGGTTAGATCTCTTATTCGAGTTTTACCTGTGCATTAGATGAGTACTTATTGTATGCTTGTTTGTTTGTTTGCTTGCGATAGAGTACCCGGATTGCGCCGCTTCCTACTTCGAATCCCTAGGTTTCATGGATCATCAGCAAGGCAAGTAACACTTTGATCATATCTCTTTACTACCCAGTTTTATTGCATTAGATCAATCCTCAAACAATTTGCATGATTAGGATCTGATTAAATTGTGGGTTTTGGGAAGTAGATGAGGTAGTACGTATTACCTGTTTTATTATCAAACCCTTGGGAGTTACTTCTACGTTTGCTTATTGCCATGCTATGCTAGTAGACGTGGATTGGGTGAGTGTATCCATGATAGATGTGAGATTGTTAATTAATGGTTTATTTAAGGTGGCAACTTTAATACACATCTGGGTGGATTGAGGCACTTGGGTATTCCAGGATTGCCTGTTTGTTTTTGGACCGCCACCCAGGCTCAAAGGGATCATAAGATTATTCATGCTAGAAACTTCCGTGTGCAGTCACATGCTATTATGGGCTCTAGCATAGCTGAGTAAGTCGTGTGAACTCTTACAGTGGTAGACTAGCAGATGTAGGGGATGTAGGTGGTACGGTCTACCCAATCGTAAGGTGCTAGCGTTTCTGAAAGACTATGTCTTGGTCATCCGTTTCTCAAACATCATGTAGTGCGAGAAAACAAACGGAGGAGATCGAGTCTTGTGGGGAAAAGTGCGCAACCTCTGCAGAGTGTACAAACTAATCATGATTAGCCGTGTCTTTGGTTATGGACGTTTTGAGTATCTAGTACTTGGATTATCATGTGAATCTCATCATGTTACTTTAATTAATGTTGTTGGGTTTTAATGATGATGTTTAATTGGGATTGAGAATGCTATCAACCATTCTCAATGTTTAACAACTACCATGATAGTTAAATCAAATTTATTCCTTTGCAGTAGGGGAAAACTGGCTTTATGCAAAAACTGTAACCATAGAGCTTTCCACCAGCCAAATATGCATGTAGTATAGCATTATTCTTTCATTACTCTCTATGTGTTATATTGCCAGCATATTCCATGTGTTGACCCATTTTCGGGCTGCAACGTCCATGTTGCAGACTTTTCAGACGACGAGTAAGATGCCTTAGGATCATGGTCCTATACTCAGTGATGCCGTTGGAGTTGATGGACTCACTTATCTTCCAAGCCTTTCCCTGTTATTGTTATTAGATGGCCTTAAGCCATATTTATTGTATTAAGCTCTCTTTTGAGACATTCGATGTAATAAGTGTGTGATTGCCACTCTGTTATAAATCCTTCAAGTACTGTGTGTGTCAGCATTACTGATCCAGGGATGACACTGATACACAGAGATCGTACTGTCTGAGGTCGGGTCGCTACAAGATGGTATCAGAGCACACGCTGACAGTAGGACACGACCACTAAGCCAAAGCCCTAGATCACTACTCTCTCTTCTTAGTTCTGACTCCTCATCTTTTCTACTCTCTTTTAGGATGGCGGATGCAAGGAACAAGTTCATGCAACCAGATGAAGATACACCTTTTGGACGACACCTGAAGGAAATCACCAAGTACGTGAAGATCGGAGTACCAAGCTTCACTGGGACCTACAACGCCACTTTACCTGAAGAGGAGCACTGGATGATTCAAGTTCAAGTTCCCAGAAGGACGTTCATGCCCGTCACTGAACCCATAGAGTTTTCTTTTGATGCACCAACCTGGAGTCTAGGAAAGAGCATGGCAGCCCAAATCACCATGGGACGTATTGGAGAAGTTTACCACAAGGAGCTTAAGGATACTATCTACCAGATTTGTGGGCGCCGAGATGAGAAATGGGAGATGATCAGCACCAGGAAGGACATATCAATTACATCATTCATCCAAGAGTTAAACCAGCACATTCGACGCCAGGAGAACCAGATGTGCGTAGGCATGATAGATCTGAAGAAGGCCGTGACCAAGATCACAGAACTGCAGCAAGAACTCAAGTCTACATGCGATGGATATGAGGAGGAAATAGCAACACTAGTGGAGAAGAGTGATCATCTGAAGAAGAAGCTGAAAGTATTCATGGGATTCCCCGTGACAGAAGGAGAAGATGAAGATTTCACTTGTCCAGAGAATTACATCATCATTGACGACACCGACTCGGACCCAGATGATAGTGATGATGACTATGTTGACGAAGCTGGAGCAGATATCATGGAGTCTTCATCGGAGCAGTTTTTCTAGTCGACCACCATAACAGTAGTAGTATTTCCCCCATGTATCTAGTATAGTCCGAGCACTTTTTGTAACGATAGATAGACCATTGTATGCCCTTGTTTGAATTGATTGAAGTGATTTTGATTGCAATTTGTTTCATGTGCATATGGGTAGTGTTTTCCCCTCTAGACCCCATTCTATTCTATATTCTCATCTTTTCTAAAACCTCAGATGCCTCCGAGACGTGACAATGGATTTGCTTTCCCACCGGAGCTCACTCAGTTGATCCAGCAGCAGAATGCCCTGATGCAGTTGTTAGTTCAGAATCAGAATCAGAATTAGGGGAACAACAACAACAACAACCCACCACCACCACCACATGTTGATCACTTAACCCGTTTCCTTAGGCTGAATCCGCCGGTGTTTTCTAGTAGCACCGAGCTGATTGTTGCAGATGATTGGCTTCATAAGACAGCCAGGGAGTTGACCACTGCAGGATGGACAGATGCGGAGAAGGTGCGATTTGCCACACACCAGCTTGATGGACCCGCAGCATCATGGTGGGAGAATTTCACAGCCACCTATCTAGTAGACACTGTCACATGGGATCAGTTCCAGTAGGCTTTCCGTACTGCCCATGTTTCAGCAGGAGCAATGGCCATGAAGAAGCATGAGTTTCGCAACTTACGCCAAGGAGGAAGGACAGTTGGCCAATATGTGGATGATTTTAGTAAGTTAGCGCGTTATGCCCCAGATGATGTTGCTACAGATGCAGCTAAGCAGGAGAAGTTTCTGGAAGGACTGAATGATGAGCTGAGCATGCAGTTGATGGTAGCAAGTTTCAACAATTACCAGGAGTTGGTAGATCGTGCTCTTATGATTGAAGGGAAGCAACAGCAGATTGAGAATCGCAAGAGGAAGTATGGACAAGGGAAGCACAATTCTGGAGCTCATCAAAAGCCACGTTTTACCCCGAAGTCGGGAGGACAATTTCAGCATACCCATGGAGGAGGTAGTTCACATAATCAAAATGGTCCCAAGAATGGTAATGGGAATGGAGGAAGCAACGGCCAGAACCGTACCAACCCATCAACCCCAGCCAAGAAAGATTTGAGACAAGTCACTTGCTTTAAGTGTCAGAAGACCGGACATTACGCCAATGAATGTCCCGAAGTCCAGAACGGAAATGGCAATGGAAGCTCGGGGAAGAAGCCGAACCCTTTCAACAGGGGACAGGTGAACCACGTTAACGTGGAGGAGGTTGAAGCTCAGCCAGATGCAGTAATAGGTAAGTTTTTGGTTAAGTCATTTACTGCACTCATTCTTTTTGATAGTGGTGCATCGCATTCATATATATCAAGGGGATTTGTGGATAAGTACAAACTGCCAACCCTAGCCCTTAGGTCACCCATGTTAGTAACCTCGCCTGGAGCAGAGTATATGGCTAGCCTATGGTGTGATCAGTTACCATTAAGGATTGGTAGCTACTTGTTTCCCTTGGACCTAATAGTATTGGAATCGCAAGGATTGGATGTGATATTAGGCATGGATTGGTTATCGAAGTATGGAGGGAACATTGAATGCGCCAGTAGGACAATTTTGCTTACAACGCCAGAAGGAAGAAGGATCAAGTATGTATCCCAGCATGAACCGAGGAGGACACAAGTAAACTCGTTAACATGAGTTGTGCAGGAGGAAGTACTAGTGGTGAAGGATTTTCCTGACGTGTTTCCAGAGGAGTTGCCAGGCATGCCACCGGATAGAGACATTGAGTTTTTGATTGAGCTTTTGCCAGACACAGGGCGAATATCGAAGAGACCATACAGAATGCCGGCAAAGGATCTAGAAGAGATTAAAAAGCAGGTTAAGGAGTTACTGGATAAAGGATATATTCGCCCAAGTTCTTCGCCTTGGGGATCACCAGTACTTCTAGTGGAGAAGAAGGACGGATAATTAAATATGGTTGTTGATTATCAAGGATTGAATGCAGTAACAATCAAGAACAAGTACCCACTGCCGATGATCAACGATCTGTTTGACCGATTGCAAGGAGCTAAGGTATTTTCCAAGATCGATTTGCGATCAGGATACCATCAGTTGAAGATTCGAGAGTAGGATATACCTAAGATGCTTTTACCACATGGTATGGGCTGTACGAGTACACCGTTATGTCATTTGGTCTGACTAACGCACCTGCCTATTTCATGAACATGATGAACAAGGTGTTTATGGAGTTTTTGGATAAGTTCGTCGTGGTGTTCATTGATGATATTTTGGTCTACTCGAAGAACGAAGAAGAGCATAAGGAGCATTTGCGTTTGGTACTCGAGAAGCTCAGAGAACACCAGTTATATGCCAAGTTCAGCAAATGTGAGTTTTGGTTAGAGGAAGTTGGATTCCTCGAACATGTTATATCCGGAGAAGGTATAGCAGTAGACCCCACCAAAGTTGTCACCGTGACAAACTGGGAAGCACCAACAACGGTTGGAGAGATCCGGAGTTTTCTTGGACTCGCAGGATATTATCGGAGATTTATTGAGAACTTTTCGAAGGTTGCAAAACCTATGATGGAATTGCTGAAGAAGGAAACCAAGTTCGATTGGATTGAGGAATGTGAGGCCAGTTTCTAGGAGTTGAAGGAACGTTTGGTTATCTCGCCAGTGTTGATTATGCCAGATCAGAATAAGGATTACGAAGTGTATTGTGACGCTTCACGTCGAGGACTTGGAGCAGTACTTATGCAGGAGGGGACAGTTGTTTCATATGCTTCACGACGGTTGAAACCTCATGAGTTGAATTATGCCACACATGATTTGGAGTTAGCAGCCGTAGTGCATGCATTGAAGACGTGGAGACATTTTCTCATTGGAATCATTGTGAAGTGTACACGGATCACAAGAGTTTGAAGTACATTTTCACGCATAAGGAGTTAAATCTCAAGCAGAGGAGATGGTTGGAGCTCATCAAGGATTATGACATGAGATTGCATTATCACCCGGGAAAGGCTAACGTAGTAGCCGGCACGTTGAGCCGTAAGAGTCATGTCAACACACTCATGACCGGAGAGTTACCGAAGGAGCTAGCCGAGGACCTTCGTGAGCTATGTTTAGAGATAGTTCCGAGAGGCTATGTTGCAGCATTGGAGATTCAGTCGACCCTGATGGATAAGATCAGAGAAGCTCAGAAGACAGACAAGGAAATTGCTGATATAAAGGAGAGGATGAGCAAAGGCAAAGCTAAGGGATTTCGTGAAGATGAGCATGATACCCTATGGTTTGAAGATCGTGTTTATGTGCCTAATGACCCGGAGATCAGGAAGTTGATTCTACAGGAGGCTCATGATTCACCATATTTGATTCACCCAGGAAATACCAAGATGTATTTGGATTTGAAGGATACTTTCTGGTAGACCGGAATGAAGAAGGATATTGCGGAATATGTAGCAGTTTGTGATGTATGTCAGAGAGTAAAAGCAGAGCATCAGAAGCCAGCAGGACTGCTGCAACCATTGCCGATACCCGAATGGAAGTGGGATAAGCTAGGATGGATTTCATTACAGGATTGCTCAAGACTCATTCAGGCTATGACTCGATTTGGGTTATAGTCGATCGTTTGACGAAGGTAGCACATTTCATCCCAGTGAAGACCACTTACACCAGTGCTAAGTTGGCATAGATATATATGACCAGGATCGTATGTCTGCATGGAGTTCCGAGGAGCATTGTATCAGATAGAGGAACCCAGTTTACCTCAAAGTTCTGGAAACAGTTGCACAAAACTTTGGGTACCAGATTAGAGTTCAGCACAACTTCTCATCCGCAGACAGATGGACAAACGGAGAGAGTTAATTAGATTCTGGAAGATATGCTAAGAGCTTGTGCCCTAGATTATGTATCAAGTTGGGACGACAATTTGCCATATGCAGAGTTTTCTTACAACAACAGTTATCAATCCAGTTTGAAGATGGCCCCTTTCGAAGCCCTATACGGAAGGAGGTGCAGGACCCCGTTGTCATGGGATGAAGTTGGAGACCGCCAGTTGTTTGGACCGGATTTGATTAAGGAGTCTGAACGGAAGGTGAAGTTGATTCGCGATAGACTAAAAGTAGCCCAGTCCAGGCAGAAGAGCTATGCAGATTCAAAATGCAAGGAGTCAGTTTATGAAGTCGGAGACAGAGTTTATCTTCGAGTATCTCCACTTCGAGGGATTAAGCATTTTGGTGTTAAGGGTAAATTAGCGCCACGTTTTGTGGGACCATACAAAGTTTTGGAGCGTATGGGAGAAGTTGCCTACAAATTGGAATTACCCAAAGGATTGTCAGCAGTTCACGACGTGTTCCACGTTTCTCAGTTGAAGAAGTGCCACGCAGAGATGGTTGATATACCGCTGAGAGATACAGTGCCGCTAGAGGCGATTCAGTTGGACAATGATTTGACCTATGAGGAGAAACCAGTCAAGATTCTTGAAAATGCCAGCCGAGTCACCCGCAGCAAGGTTATCAAATTTTGCAAAGTTCAGTGGAGCCACCACACCGAAGATGAAGCCACCTGGGAGCGAGAGGAAGATCTGCTGAAGGACCACCCTCACCTATTTTCTAGCCAACTCGAATCTCAAGGGCGAGATTCATCTTAAGGGGGGTAGGTTTGTAACATCCCAAATTTTCAATTTGGAATGTTATACATAGATCATCAATTGCATATCATATTTTATTGCATTTTGGGTTTGATCCTAGAAATTCTAAGCAACTCAAAGACCCTTGGAGAGAGTTGGGGATTTCGTAAATTTCATATTCGAGTTTTCTCAAATTTTTGAAATAGGATCATTTGATTTTATTTATTTTATCTTCAAGTATTTCAATTACAAAAATATGAGAGAGGGAATAAAATGACTTTCCCAAAATATAGAAATATTGAGGATTTAATAAAAAAATCAAATAAGATTTTATTTTGGATTTTATTGCTATTTTATTTGAATTTAGGAAAAATATGTGTTTTTCAAAATTGCATTTAGGCCCCAAATAAATGTTCATCTTGTTCGCTTGATTTTAGAAGTCGAGGAAAATTTATTTCAGGATTTTTGGAGTCCGTTTAGTATTTCTTTCGTTCGTTTTTCTGCATGAAAATTATTTTAAAAAAAAGTCTGAACCGACCTTGGGTCCTAACCGGCCAGGACTCCGCCTGGCCGGGGGTCTTTAAATAGCGCCGCCCGGACCGACCCTAGCCCAGCCGCCACCCGCGCCCGCGCCCCCAAACCCTAACCATAGCCGCCACCGCCGCCTGCCGCCGCCGCCGCCCCGCGCCGTCGTCGCCGGAGCCGCCGCCGCCGAGGTTGACCCCCCGCCGCCGTTTTTTTTAGAAAAACCATCCGTCGGTTTTTCGTTGGTTTTTTTAGATCTGTTTTTTATTTAGATCGGTTTTTTGTTTAGGGTAATTAGCGAGTGTTCGCTCGTTCGTTCGTTTTAACGAACACGTTCATCGTTTAGATCCAGATAACGAACGTTCGTTCGTTAATCTGTTCGTCGTTTTTCTTTTTCTCGGATTTATTCCGCGATTTTTCTGATTGCGATTTCTGATCCGATTTTCGTTTTAGCATAACTTTTCGCTCGTTTATCGGAATCAGGCGATTCAAGCGCCTAGAGTTTCGTCTCGAAACCCTCTTTCCGTTTAATCTACTCAAACAAGTTTTTGCTTCTGTAAAATTTGACTTAGGTCCAGATTAGTAAACGAAGTTTGTTTCTTTCGCAGTTTGATCTTCGTTGCTTTGTTCGATTTGATTCTTTTTGCCTACCGGAGTTCTTAAGTTGAACTTTCCGGTTAGATCTCTTATTCGAGTTTTACCTGTGCATTAGATGAGTACTTATTATATGCTTGTTTGTTTGTTTGCTTGCGATAGAGTACCCGGATTGCACCGCTTGCTACTTTGGATCCCTAGGTTTCACGGATCATCAGCAAGGCAAGTAACACTTTGATCATATCTCTTTACTACCCAGTTTTATTGCATTAGATCAATCCTCAAACAATTTGCATGATTAGGATCTAATTAAATTGTGGTTTTGGGAAGTAGATGACGTAGTATGTATTACATGTTTTATTATCAAACCCTTGGGAGTTACTTCTACGTTTGCTTATTGCCATGCTATGCTAGTAGATGTGGATTGGGTGAGTGTATCCATGACAGATGTGAGATTGTTAATTAATGGTTTATTTAAGGTGGCAACTTTAATACACATCTGGGTGGATTGAGGCACTTGGGTATTCCAGGATTGCCTGTTTGTTTTTGGACCACCACCCAGGCTCAAAGGGATCATAAGATTATTCATGCTAGAAACTTCCGTGTGCAGCCACATGCTATTATGGGCTCTAGCATAGCTGAGTAAGTCGTGCGAACTCTTATAGTGGTAGACTGGCAGATGTAGGGGATGTAGGTGGTACGGTCTACCCAATCGTAAGGTGCTAGCGCTTCTGAAAGACTATGTCTCGGTCATCCATTTGTCAAACATCATGTAGTGCAAGAAAACAAACAGAGGAGATCGAGTCTTGTGGGGAAAAGTGCGCAACCTCTACAGAGTGTACAAACTAATCATGACTAGCAGTGTCCCCGGTTATGGATGTTTTGAGTATCTAGTACTTGGATTATCATGTGAATCTCATCATGTTACTTTAATTAATGTTGTTGGGTTTTAATGATGATGTTTAATTGGGATTGAGAATGCTGACAACCATTCTCAATGTTTAACAACTACCATGATAGTTAAATCAAATTTATTCCTTTGCAGTAGGGAAAAACTGGCTTTATGCAAAAACTATAACCATAGAGCTTTCCACCAGCCAAATATGCATGTAGTATAGCATTATTCTTTCATTACTCTCTATGTGTTACATTGCCAGCATATTCCATGTGCTGACCCGTTTTCGGGCTGCAACGTTCATGTTGCAGACTTTTCAGACGACGAGTAAGATGCCTTAGGATCGTGGTCCTATACTCAGTGATGTCGTTGGAGTTGACGGACTCACTTATCTTCCAAGCCTTCCGCTGTTATCGTTATTAGATGGCCTTAAGCCATATTTATTGTATTAAGCTCTCTTTTGAGACATTCGATGTAATAAGTGTGTGATTGCCACTCTGTTATAAATCCTTCAAGTACTCTGCGTGTCAGCATTACTGATCCAGGGATGACACTGATGCACAGAGATCGGACTGTTTGAGGTTCGGTCGCTATAGGCATACTAGGGACACTATGTTTTGTCTATGTATTCACACATGTACTAAGTTTCCGGTTAATACAATTCTAGCATGAAATAAACATTTATCATGATGTAAGGAAATAAATAATAACTTTATTATTGCCTCTAGGGTCATATTTCCTTCAGTCTCCCACTTGCACTAGAGTCAATCATCTAGATTACAAAGTAATGATTCAAACACCCATGGAGTCTTGGTGTTGATCAATATTTGCTCGCAGAAGAGGCTTAGTCAACGGGTCTGCAACATTTCAGATCCGTATGTATTTTGCAAATGTCTATGTCTCCCTCCGACACTTGATGATAGATGGAATTGAGGCGTCTCTTGATGTGCTTGGTTCTCTTGTGAAATCTGGATTCCTTTGCCAAGGCAATTGCACCAGTATTGTCACAAAAGATTTTCATTGGACCCAATGCACTAGTTATGACACCTAGATCAGATATGAACTCCTTCATCCAGACTCCTTCATTTGCTGCTTCCGAAGCAGCTATGTACTCTGCTTCACACGTAGATCCCGCCACGATGCACTGTTTGGAACTGCACCAACTGACAGCTCCACCATTCAATAAAAATACGTATCAGAATTGCGACTTAGAGTCATCCGGATCAATGTCAAAGCTTGCATCGACGTAACCATTTACAACGAGCTCTTTGTCACCCCCATAAACGAGAAACATATCCTTAGTCATTTTCAGGTATTTTAGGATGTTCTTGACCGCTGTCCGGTGCTCCACTCCGGGATTACTTTGGTACCTCCCTTCTATACTTATAGCAAGGCACACATCAGGTCTGGTACATAGCATTGCATACATGATAGAACCTATGGTTGAAGCATAGGGAAGGACCTTCATTTTCTCTCTATCTTCTGCAGTGGTCGGGCATTGAGTCTAACTCAACTTCACACCTTGCAACACAGGCAAGAACCCTTTCTTTGAATGATCCATTTTGAAGTTCTTCAAAACTTTATCAAGGTATGTGCTTTCTAAAAGTCCAATTAAGCGTCTTGATCTATCTCTATAGATCTTGATGCCCGATATGTAAGTAGCTTCACCGAGGTCTTTCATTGGAAAACTGTTATTCAAGTACCCCTTTATGCTATCCTGAAATTCTATATCGTTTCCAATCAGCAATATGTCATCCACATATAATATTAGAAATGCTACAGAGCTCCCACTCACTTTCTTGTAAATACAGGCTTCTCCAAAAGTCTGTATAAAACCATATGCTTTGATCCCACTATCAAAGCGTTTATTCCAACTCCGAGAGGCTTGCACCAGTCCATAAATGGATTATAGATCTTGCACACTTTGCTAGCACCCTTTGGATCGACAAAACCTTCTGGTTGCATAATATACAACTCTTCTTCCAGAAATCCATCCAGGAATGCAATTTTGACATCCATCTGCCAAATTTCGTAATCATAAAATGCGGCAATTGCTAACATGATTCAGACAAACTTAAGCATCGCTACGAGTGAGAAAGTCTCATCGAAGTTAACTCCTCGAACTTGTCGAAAACCTTTTGCGACAAGTCGAGCTTTGTAGACAGTAACATTACAGTCAGCGTCAGTCTTCTTCTTGAAGATTCATTTATTTTCTATGGTTTGCCGATCATTGGGCAAGTCCACCAAAGTCCATACTTTGTTCTCATACATGGATTCCATCTCAGATTTCATGGCCTCAAGCCATTTTGCGGAATCTGGGCTCATCATCGCTTCCTCATAGTTCGTAGATTCATCATGGTCTAGTAACATGACTTCCAGAACAGGATTACGGTACCACTCTGGTGCGGGTCAAGTAGAGGCATACTAGGGACACTATGTTTTGTCTATGTATTCACACATGACTAAGTTTCCGGATACAACTCTAGCATGAATAATAAACATTTATCATGATATAAGGAAATAAATAATAACTTTATTATTGCCTCTAGGGAATATTTCCTTCACTCTAATGTCACCTAGATACTCCAATGTCACCGCTATCCGTGAGTTGATTATACGATATGCATCAAACAATTTCAGATTCATAATACTCAATCCAACACAAAGAACCTCAAAGAGTGCCCCAAGATTTCTAATGGAGAAACAAAAGACAAGAACATGCATCAACCCCTATGCATAGATTACCCCAATGTTACCTCAGGAATCCATGAGTTGAGTGCCAAAACATATCTCAAGTGAATCAATATAATACCCCATAGTCACCAGGGTATTCATATGCAAGACATATATCAAGTGCTCTCAAATCCATAAAAGTATTCAATCCGATAAAATGAAATCTCAAAGGGAAAACTCAATTCACAACGAGATAGAGAGGGGAAAACACCATATGATTCGACTATATTAACAAAGCCCGCGATACATCAAGATCGTGACATCTGAAGAACACGAGAGAGAGAGAGCAAGAGAGAGAGAGAGAGAGAGATTAAACACATAGCTACCGGTACAAACTGATACGTCTCCATCGTATCTACTTTTCCAAACACTTTTGCCCTTGTTTTGGACTCTAACTTGCATGATTTGAATGGAACTAACCCGGACTGACGCTGTTTTCAGCAGAACTGCCATGGTGTTATTTTTGTGCAGAAATAAAAGTTCTCGGAATGACCTGAAAATCCACGGAGCAACTTTTCAGAATTAATAAAAAATACTGGCGAAAGAAATAGCGTCAGGGGGCCCACACCCTGTCCACGAGGGTGGGGGGCGCCCCCTCCCCCTGGGCGCACCCCCTGCCTCGTGGGCCTCTTGGACATCCACCGACCTCAACTCCAACTCCATATATTTGCTTTCGCGGAGAAAAAAATCAGAGAGAAAGTTTCATCGCGTTTTACGATACGGAGCCGCCGCCAAGCCCTAATCTCTCTCGGGAGGGCTGATCTGGAGTCCGTTTGGGGCTTGCCGTCATCATCATCAACCATACTCCATCCCCAATTTCATGATGCTCACCACCGTGCGTGAGTAATTCCATCGTAGGCTTGCTGGACGGTGATGGGTTGGATGAGATTTACCATGTAATCAAGTTAGTTTTGTTAGGGTTTGATCCCTAGTATCCACTATGTTCTGAGATTGATGTTGCTATGACTTTGCTATGCTTAATGCTTGTCACTAGGGCCCGAGTGCCATGATTTCAGATCTGAACCTATTATGTTTTCATGAATATATGTGAGTTCTTGATCCTATCTTGCAAGTCTATAGTCACCTATTATGTGTTATGATCCGACAACCCCGAAGTGACAATAATCGGGATACTTCTCGGTGATGACCGTAGTTTGAGGAGTTCATGTATTCACTAAGTGTTAATGCTTTGGTCCGGTACTCTATTAAAAGGAGGCCTTAATATCCCTTAGTTTCCATTAGGACCCCGCTGCCACGGGAGGGTAGGACAAAAGATGTCATGCAAGTTCTTTTCCATAAGCACGTATGACTATATTCGGAATACATGCCTACATTACATTGATGAACTGGAGCTAGTTCTGTGTCACCCTATGTTATAACTATTACATGAGGAATCGCATCCGACATAATTATCCATCACTGATCCAATGCCTACGAGCTTTTCACATATTGTGCTTTGCTTATTTACTTTACCGTTGCTACTGTTACATTTACTACAAAACTGCTACTGTTACTTTTGCCACTGTTACCGTTACTTCCATACTACTTTGCTACTAAATACTTTGCTGCAGATACTAAGTTATCCAGGTGTGGTTGAATTGACAACTCAACTGCTAATACTTGAGAATATTCTTTGGCTCCCCTTGTGTCGAATCAATAAATTTGGGTTGAATACTCTACCCTTGAAAACTGTTGCGATCCCCTATACTTGTGGGTTATCAAGACTATTTTCTGGCGCCGTTGCCGGGGAGCATAGCTCTATTCTTTGAGTCACTTGGGATTTATATCTGCTCATCACTATGAGGAACTTGAAAGATGAAAGAACTAAGATTTTTCCCTCAACTACGAGGGGAGGTAAGGAACTGCCATCTAGCTCTGCACTAGATTCTCCTTCTGTTTTGAGTAAGCTTGCGACACCTAAACCTGCTACTGCTATGAATTCTGATATGTCGCATGTTATTGATGATGCCACTTCTACTATGCATGATATTATGATGAAACTACTTCTGTGCTTGATACTACTGTGCCATTAGGTGAATATCTTGATGAACAACTTTCTAGGGTTAGAGAGAATGAAATTATTGAAGATAGTGACGATGAAGGTTCTCCCCCTAAGTATGAATTGTCTGTTGTTCCTGAGGGTTATGTTATGGATGAAGAAACTGCTAGAGATTTTCTTGCTTGCAATGATACATCTGATCTTAAGAAGTTATTAGTTAAACTTAAACAGAAATCTCTAAATGCTAGAATGAAATATGACCCTGCTTTTGCTACTTCACCTATCTTTGTTACTGATAAGGATTATGAATTCTCTGTCGATCCTGAGATAATTACTTTTGTTGAATCTGATCCTTTTTATGGCAATGAATCTGAAACTGTCGTGGCACATCTTACTAAGTTAAATAATATAGCCACCCTGTTCACTAATGATGAGAAATCCTGCTACTATTATATCCTTAAGATATTTCCATTCTCATTAAAGGGTGATGCTAAAACTTGGTTTAGTTCTCTTGGTCCTGGTTGTGGGCGTAGTCCCAAGATATGATTTATTACTTCTCTGCTAAATATTTCCCTGCTCATAAAAAACAAGCTACCTTGAGGGAAATATATAATTTTGTGCAAATTGAAGAAGAGAGTCTCCCACAAGCTTGGGGGAGGCTTCTCCAATTACTTAATGCTTTGCCTGATCATTCTCTTAAGAAAAATGAAATACTTGACATCTTTTATAATGGACTAACTGATGCTTCCAAGGACCACTTGGATAGTTGTGTTGGTTGTGTTTTCAGGGAAAGAACAGTCGATCAAGCTGAGTTGCTATTGAATAATATGTTGACTAATGACATTAATTGGACTCTTCCTGAGCCAATTCCTGAGCCAGTTGAGCCAAGTCCTGAGCCTATTCCTAAACCAACTCCAAAGAAGAGGGGTGTTCTATTTCCCAGTCCTGAAGATATGCAAGAGGCAAAGAAATCTATGAAAAGAAAAATGTATTAAAGCTGAAGATGTTAAGAATTTACCTCCTATTGGAGAAATACATGGTCTTAATCTGTCACCTATTGAAGAAACACATGGTCTTGATAACCCGACACAGGTAGTAAAGGTAAATTCTCTCTATAGATATGATAAAGTTGAAATCCCGTCTACTAAGTTTCCTAGCCAATGTTTAGATGAATTTGATGACTTTATGGCTAGACAAGAAAAATTCAATGCTTATGTTGGTAGAGAATTAAAGAGTAATGCTTACATGATTGGACACTTGAGTGATTATATGGCTAGAGTTAAAGGTGAACTTAAACTCATTAGTAAATATGCTTCTATGGTTACCACTCAAGCAGAACAAGTACTTAAAGCTCAAAGTCATTTGCTCGATGAATTAAATAATAAACATGATTTTGTTGTTAGAGTGGCTACTAGAACTGGTAAAATGACTCAGGAACCTTTGTATCCTGAAGGCCACCCTAAGAGAATTGAGCAAGATTCTCAGAAATGTAGATGCACCTAGTCCTTCTAAAAAGAAGAAAAAGAAAAATGATAGGACTTTGCATGCTTCTAGTGAACCTGTTGTAGACACACCTGAGAATCCCAATGATATTTCTGTTTTTGATGCTGAAACACAATCTGGTGATGAACATGAACCTAGTGATAATGTTAATGATAATGTTCATGTTGATGCTCAACCTAGCAATAATAATGATGTAGAGATTGAACCTGCTGTTGATCTTGATAACCCACAATCAAAGAATCAACGTTATGATAAGAGAGATTTGTTGCTAGGAAGCACGGTAAAGAAAGAGAACCATGGGTTCAGAAACCCATGCCTTTTCCTCCTAAGCCATCCAAGAAAAAGGATGATGAGGATTTTGAGCGCTTTGCTGAAATGATTAGACCTATCTTCTTACGTATGCGCTTAACTGATATGCTTAAAGTGAATCCCTTATGCTAAATACATGAAGGATATTATTACAAATAAAGAAAGATACCGGAAGCTGAAATTTCCACCATGCTTGCTAATTATACTTTTAAGGGTGGAATACCTAAGAAACTTGGAGATCCAGGAGTACCAACTATACCATGCTCCATTAAAAGAAACTATGTTAAAACTGCTTTATGTGATCTTGGAGCCGGTGTTAGTGTTATGCCTCTCTCTTTATATCGTAGACTTGAATTGAATAAGTTGACACTACTGAAATATCTTTGCAAATGGCTGATAAATCAATTGCTATACCTGTTGGCATTTGTGAGCATGTGCCTGTTGTGGTTGCAAACGTTACTATCTTAACGGACTTTGTTATTCTTGATATTCCCGAGGACGATAGTATGTCGATTATCCTTGGTGGACCCTTTTTGAATACTACAGGGGCTATTATTGATTTCAACAAAGGCAATGTCACTTTTCATGTTAATGGTAATGAGCATACAATACACTTTCCGAGGAAACAACCTCAAGTTCATAGTATCAATTCTATTGGAAAAATTCCAACTATCATAATTGGAGGTTTTGAATTTCCTCTTCCTACTGTCAAGAAGAAATATGATATTCTTATTATTGGGGATGTTCATATCCCCGTTGAGGTAACCTAGTGTTATTTGAAATTTCTCTGGTTCCATGTTATTTGGAATGAGTTTGTTAACAAAACTTGATCAACCTTGTTAGTGGATTCCTTTTGATGAGCATGAGATGGATGAAACTAGAAGGCACAACCTTCTGTACCCTCTTTCTATTTTCTGTTATTCAGATTAAATAAAGCAAAAATAGTATTTTCTGTCTGTTTTCTGAATTATCCATGCAATAAAAAATATCCTAAAAATAAAAGTTCTCCAAATGCCCTGCCAATTTAGTATGATTTTTTCTGGAATATTTGAGAATATTTGGCACTAAGAACACAACAGGGGGAGCTAGCACCTGGCCACGAGGGTCCAGGGCGCGCCCACCCCTATAAGGCGCGCCCCCTGCCTCGTGGGCCCATGGGCCCCCCTCCACTTATTCCTGCACCCACACACTTCATCTTCCTCCCAAAAAAATCACCATCCAGCTCAAGCACGAGTTCTAGCTCATTTTGCTGCGATTTTCGATCTCCTTGCTCAAAGCTCCATTCACAAAACTGCTTTGGGAGATTGTTCCTTGGTATGTGACTCCTCCAATGGTCCCATTAGTTTTTGTTCTAGTGCTTCATTCATTGCAATTTTTTGCTGCATAGGTGACCCCGAGCTTGCATGTAAAACTTATGAGGTCCCAAGTAATTCTAATGCATGATATAGGCTCTAGGCACTTGAGGGAGTAGTTGCTATCAGTTTTATTGAGTTTGAATCACTTTTATTTTTGAGTTACTAAAAATTTCAGAAATTTTTCAGAGGAAGAAATATGTCTAGGAAAATGTACCAAGGTGGTTCTTCAACAAAGAAAGGACCCATGCTCGCAATGCGTGAGCAGGACGATGAACCACCAAGGGAAGCTGACATGCGGCCTTGTGAATGGCCGTCAGAAGAGTTCATGGTTAATGCAGGCATCAAGGATGAATTTGATACATATGTGCGTAATGCCGATCTTGAGGACTTGATGCAAGATAAGTGTCCTCAGTACTATTATTTGACTGATTCATTCGTGAGAAGGTTTAAAATTACATCTTCACGTAATTCTCAAACTGTCTTGTTTGATATTTATGATAAATCATATACCATGGACTTAGAAGATTTCACTACTGCCCGCAAACTCCCGCAGTGGGGCAATGTTAATGAACCCCGTAAATCTGAATATAAAGACTTTCTTGCTAGTATCACTGTGGGAGAATCTAGGGATATAGCACAAGCTACCATAGGGAGCATTCATTTTCCAGCTATACATTATTTTGCTCTCTTCATTGGTAGATGCATTAACGGTAAAGATGAAGCATGTCACATGTGTGTACCTGATCTTTGTGTTCTCAAGAGTGTTGTATTAGGTGATAAATGATACAACTTGGTAGCAATTGTTGCACGTAGGTTGCATAATAATGGTTTAGTTGGAGATTTATTTGGAGGGATTTATGCGACCCGTGTGGCTAATTATCTTAGTATACCTCCACATGAAGATGATAGGGAGTTGCCTCCCGCTTATTTAGATTATAATGCGATGGTCAGCCATCATTTTCTTGAGAGGAATGAACAATTCCTCCAGTATCGACTAATCTTTGACAGACGTCGCGATGTCCATATTACTCTCCCTGCGCCTACCCTTTTTGATTGTCAGGCAAAAGGAAGATATGTTGTAACAAGGGAGGAGGCAACCAAGTACGAGAGGAGGACGGAGGTAGCTCGCCGCCATGCCGCAGCTCAGGAGGTCATGGCTGCTACATCTCAGTAGGACCCCAGTTACAACTTCGGATATCAGTCAGGCTACCCATGGCCATAGACCAACTTAGGCCAAAAGCCTAAGCTTGGGGGAGTATGTTTTTCTCACCGACATTACATTCATGTTCACACACTCATTCTAGTTGTTGGTGTTCATACTTTTTCATTGTATTATCCATGCTAGTTTAATTTCTTTTTCTAGCTTTTTCTTGTTTGTTTGATAAACCTTAAGAAAAAAAAATAGTTAGTTTAATTTCCATGCTTGTAGTAGTAATTAAAAGAAAACCCAAAAAGATTTCTCGTTTTTCTTTTGCTTGTTGGAAGCTTTCCTGTGTAAATAGTTTTATTTCTTTTCATTCCTTTGGGGGTCAAGAGGAGAAGACCATAATGAAAATGATTAGTGGCTCTAATATGCATGATTGTTGATTTAACCAAGAGCCCATATTACCTTGTCTTCTCCCTTGAATTGAATGCTTGCAGATTCCAGCTTAGTCCAATGCACGTGCACTATTATTATTATACACATCGTTCGGTCGTGCAAGTGAAAGGCAATAATGACGATATGTGATGGACTGATTGAGATGAGAGAAGCTGGTATGAACTCGACCTCTATTGTTTTTGTAAATATGATTAGTTCATTGTTCCTGATTCAGCCTATTATGAATAAACATGTTTGCAATGACAATTAGAGATTATAGATGCTTATGACATGCTTAATTAGCTATGAGTTTATAAGGGTTTACCTTGCGTGCTAACATGCTATTAAAATGGTTGTGATGTGGTATGATAGGATGGTATCCTCCTTTGAATGATTTGAGTGACTTGACTTGGCACATGTTCATGCATGTATTTGAAACAAAATCAACATAGCCTTCACGATATTTATGTTCATGGTGGATTATATCCTAATCATGCTTGCACTCGGTGTTGATTAATTTTAATGCATGTTCATGACTGTTGTCGCTCTCTCAGTTGGTCGCTTCCCAGTCTTTTGCTAGCCTTCACCTGTACTAAGCGGGAATACTGCTTGTGCATCCAAATTCCATAAACCCCAAAGTTATTCCATATGAGTCCACCATACCTTCCTATATGCGGTGTTTACCTGCCGTTCCAAGTAAATTAGTATGTGCCAAACTCCAAACCTTCGAATGAAATTCTGTTTTGTATGCTCGAGCAGCTCATGTATCAACTAGGGTTGTCTGTATCTTCCATGCTAGGTGGGTTATTCTCAAGGGGAGTGGACTCCGCTCCTCATTCATGAGAAAATGGCTGGTAAAGGGATGCCTAGTCCCATGATCAAAAGATCAAATCAAATCAAAATAATTAAACAAAACTCCCCCAGGATTGTTGCTAGTTGGAGGCAGCCGTTGTTTCGGGCAAGCCATGGATTGATGCTCGTTGGTGGTGGGGGAGTATAAACTTTACCATTTTGTTTGGGAACCGCCTATAATGTGTGTAGCATGGAAGATATCGAGATCTCATAGTTGTTGCATTGACAGTGAAAGTATACCGCTCAAAATGGTATTCATCTCTATTTCAAAATCGAGCTCTGGCACCTCTACAACTCCCTGCTTCCCTCTGCGAAGGGCCTATCTATTTACTTTTATGTTGAGTCATCACGCTCTTATTAAAAAGCACCTGCTGGAGAGCACCGCTGTCATTTGCATGCATTATTATTAGTTTATATTGGGTATGACTTGACTGGATCTCTTTTACCATGAATTACAATGTTTAGTCAGTCCTTGATCTTTAAAGGTGCTCTGCATTTATGTTTTGCGGTCTTAGAAAGGGCTAGTGAGATACCATCTTGTTATATCATATTATGATTGTTTTGAGAAAGTGTTGTCATCCGAGATTTTTTATTATTGCTCGCTAGTTGATTATGCCATTGATATGAGTAAACATGAGACCTAAGTGTTATTGTGAATATGGTTAGTTCATAATCTTTGCTGAAAACTTGAATGCTAGCTTTACATATGTACAACAACAATAGCAAACAGAGTTTGTAAAAGTTTTTATTTATCACTTTCAGTTTGTCAACTGAATTGCTTGAGGACAAGTAAAGGTTTAAGCTTGGGGGAGTTGATACGTCTCCGTCGTATCTACTTTTCCAAACACTTTTGCCCTTGTTTTGGACCCTAACTTGCATGATTTGAATGGAACTAACCCGGACTGACGCTGTTTTCAGCAGAATTGCCATGGTGTTATTTTTGTGCAGAAAGAAAAGTTCTCAGAATGACCTGAAAATCCACGGAGCAACTTTTCAGAATTAATAAAAATACTGGCAAAAGAAATAGCGTCAGGGGGCCCACACCCTATCCATGAGGGTGGGGGCGCGCCCCCTCCCCCTAGGCGCGCCCCTGCTTCGTGGGCCCCCGGACGTCCACCGATCTCAACTCCAACTCCATATATTTGCTTTCACGGAGAAAAATATCAGAGAGAAATTTCATCGCGTTTTATGATATGGAGCCGTCACCAAGCCCTAATCTCTCTCGGGAGGGCTGATCTGGATTCCGTTCGGGGCTCCGGAGAGGGGGATTCGTCGCCGTCGTCATCATCAACCATCCTCCATCACCAATTTCATGATGCTCACCGCCATGTGTGAGTAATTCCATCGTAAGCTTGCTGGACGGTGATGTGTTGGATGAGATTTACCATGTAATCAAGTTAGTTTTGTTAGGGTTTGATCCCTAGTATCCACTATGTTCTAAGATTGATGTTGCTATGACTTTGCTATGCTTAATGCTTGTCACTAGGGCCCGAGTGCCATGATTTCAGATCTGAACCAATTATGTTTTCATCAATATATGTGAGTTCTTGATCCTATCTTGCAAGTCTATAGTCACCTATTATGTGTTATGATCCGACAACCCCGAAGTGACAATAACCGGGATACTTCTCGGTGATGACCGTAGTTTGAGGAGTTCATGTATTAACTAAGTGTTAATGCTTTGGTCCGGTACTCTATTAAAAGGAGGCCTTAATATCCCTTAGTTTCCATTAGGACCCCGCTGCCACGGGACGGTAGGACAAAAGATGTCATGCAAGTTCTTTTCCATTAGCACGTATGACTATTTACAGAATACATGCCTACATTATATTTATGATTTGGGTGTGCATTTCTACATGAGGAATCGCATCCGACATAATTATCCATCACTGATCCAACGCCTACGAGCTTTTCACATATTGTGCTTTGCTTATTTACTTTACCGTTGCTACTGTTACAATTACTACAAAACTGGTATTGTTACTTTTGCCACTGTTACTTCCATACTACTTTGCTACTAAATACTTTGCTGCAGATACTAAGTTATCCAGGTGTGGTTGAATTGACAACTCAACTGCTAATACTTGAGAATATTCTTTGCCTCCCCTTGTGTCAAATCAATAAATTTGGGTTGCATACTCTACCCTCGAAAACTGTTGTGATCCCCTATACTTGTGGGTTATCACAAACCCTCAGCCCCGAGGGTGGACTACTCCCTCCTCATCATGGTGGCTACCGGGATGATGAAGATTGCCGCCGGTAATGATTTTCCCCTCCGGCAGGGTGCCGGAACGGGATTTAGATTGGTTTTTCGTGGCTACAGAGGCTTGCGGCAGCGGAACTTCTGATCTAGGGTTATCCCTGATGGTTTCTCCATTTATAGGACTTTTTGGCGTTGGTTTCACGCTAAGATGGGCCTCGAGGTGAGCACAACCCACTGGGGCAAGCCGGGCCCACCAGGCGCGCCCCGGTGTCTTGTGCCCTACTCCTTCAATTTATGGTCCTTCCAGGAAGCTTCGGGGTCTCTTTTGTTCCAAAAAAATTGTCAAAAAGTTTTAGCTCATTTGGATACCTTTCATTTCTGCACAAAAAACAACATCACGGTAGTTCTACTGAAAACAATGTCAGTTCGGGTTAGTTCCATGAATCATACCAAAACCATATAAAATTATTGTAAACATGGCATGAATACTTCATAAATTATAGATACGTTGGAGACGTATTAGCTATCAATTTGGGTGTGCATTCAGCTTCGATGTAGGTTTCGATTTAGGGAAGATCATATCGATTTGGGGGTACATCAATTTAATTTCATGGTAGATCGGTTAGATTTCCTGGTAGATCAGTTTGATTTCATGGTAGATCAGTTAGGTTTCATGGTAGATTAGTTAGATTTCATGGTAGACCAGTTCTGGCAGTAGAATAGTTCAATTTCATTCTAGATGAGTTACATTTCGTGGAACATTAGTTCGATTTTGTTGTAGATCAGTGTCATCTTCATTGTTGTGTGGTTTGTTTATTCGGGCGATGGTAGGTACGACGTTTGATTCTACACATTGTAGTTTTGATCCTAGTACCAGTTGTCCCCTTCTATATGATAGCATGGAGTGAATATCATCACCATGTACCTCTGTTCCATGTGTAATATGCATAAATTCTTCACTGCAGTGCTCTGCCGAGAAGTTGGTCCTTGGCAATGTTGTTTGCGACAACTTCTCCAAGGGCAAGGAGGTAACAGATGGCAACGTCTCAAAGATGCCTCGGGGGGAGGCGACGAATGTCAACCATTTCCATCAGTTGGTATGTCCAACCCACTTCTCGAAGGTGATTTTAGCACCTTTTTTAATGAAAGAGGAGCCACCCCCTCTGATTTCTATTATGGTAACCATTTCTTTCATGCCTAATACAAATTGTTAGCAAGAATGTATCTTATAAAGAGCTCAAGATTATGATGGATCTCTAGCAGATAGAAGCCAAAAGCAAAGTTAATGCTGGAATTTTGTCAACTTTTGGCCAGCCCAATAGCAGTTTCAGAAATTCCTAATAAATCTAGAGGCCCACGCAGACCATTCGTGCAAGGCAAGAGATGGAACTAAAGTTTAGTCCCACATTGCTAGTTTGGTGGGAGTTGGACCTCCTTATAAGGGAGGTTGTTTCCCCACATGTATGAGCATGAGAACAAGAGGGACATTCACGCGCGCTCCTCCTCCGGTGCCCGTCTTGCCACGCCGCACTGCGGGTTGCAAGAATGAGTCGGGCCGATGTCTAAATTTTTGCCGCACATGATTGGTATATGAAAGCTGAAAGTTTTGCTATAGTGGATATTGAATACGAATGATGCACCCTTTGGCTGTTGCCTGTATGTTTTGTCTCCCTCTTTCCCTTCAGATTCCAATGTAGCATATTCTCCTCATTCTCCCGTGCCTATAAAAGAGAGATCGATCCTCTCTAGAGACACACACCAGAAGATCACCTCTCTATCGCCACCGAGTTCCAATCTCTGAGCTGATGCTATGATCTTCCCCATCCCAGCTTGCAGTGTGCACTGTAGGTCGGGACAGTAGGCCTCTGAAAACCCACCTCTTTGAGTCGTGTATGGGAGAAGGGTGATAAGGTTTTTGGGGAGCGCTCTGCGCGACTACTAACCGGTTCATCACGAACGCTCCAGACACCGACGACCACTTCCCCAACAACGACTTCTTCCCCGACATCGACAACCTGTTCGACGACATGGCTGGCGAGAGTGTAGACCCCAAGACCAGTGCTTTTGTTGTTGTACCAAACGTGTTCATGCTCTTTCTGTATGAGGTTCTGCCACAACTTCTTGCTCTAGTGTCTACTCTAGATATGTTTGGTTCTAGTTCATATATGCATATGCTATTTACTTCTCTATGTCAGATAGCATGACTTGTTTTATCTCTGCTATATTAGTCATGCTTTATCTAATATTTCTGTTAATAAAATCATTTGGTAAAATCTCATATTTCCAACTTTCCAGAAACCTTATTATAGGCAATTTACCCCGAGTGGTTTTGCTGCTTCCACGAGACCTCCTATGTTTGAGGGTATCCACTTTAAGAGGTGGCGCGTGAGAGTAGTCTTATGGTTTCAAACCCTGAGTTGCTATGATGCCACTCTTGGAAAACCCGAAGGAGATTATGATGCTCAACAGGAACAAGCTTTTCAGAAAATGGATACCCTGCTTAAGTCTGCTCTCTTGAGTGTTCTTGGTGAGAATATAGTTGATGCTTATGCGTCAATTGACAATGGAAAAGATATGTGGGATGCACTCGAGGCCAAGTTTGGCGTCTCGGATGCCAGCACTGAGTTGTACATCATGGAGAAATTCTATGACTACTGATGAGGGCTCCGTGGTTGAGCAAGCTCATGAGATAGAGTCATTTTCTAGAGAACTTGAGCACTTCAATTGTATGTTACCGAACAAGTTTGTTGCCGGAGGCATCATCACTAAGCTTCCTCCCTCGTGGAGGAACTTTACTACCTTACTGGAGCATAAGAGGCGGGAGTTTTTCGTTTCGGATCTCATTGGTACTTTGGATGTGGAAGAAAAGGCGAGAGCAAGAGACACACGTGCTCGAGGTATTGAGGGAGGATCTAGTGCCAATCTGGTACAGAAGAAAAACTTCCAGCCCCACAACTTCAAGAACAAGGGCAAGTTTGATTGTAAAGCAAAGTTTGATGGGAAGAACAAGGTTGCACAACACACCAACTTCAAGAAGAAAAAGGACAAGAAGAAAGGTGTTTGTCATGTGTGCAGAGATCCTGACCATTGGGCTCCTAGTTGCCCTAATCGTTGTGACAAGCATCATCATGGGAAAGGCGATAAGACCGCTAATGTTGTCATTGGTGACACTGACATGAAGGATGATGGGTATGGTATATTTCCCACTATTCTTTCAGTATGTCATTCTCCTAATTGCTTGATTGACATGGGTGCTAATGTGCATGTATGCGGTGATATTTCCATCTTTTCGTCTTAGACTGCAGGGACTTCCACCATACAGATGGGCAACGGTTCAAGTGCTTCTATTTGTGGTGTTGGCACAGTCGATCTGAAGTTTACTTCGGGGAAGATCGTGCGGCTGAAGAACGTGCATTATGTCCCCTCCGTCAATAAAAATCTTGTTAGTGGATCTCTTCTATGTAGAGATGGCTACAAGCTTGTCTTTGAGTCCAATAAATTTGTAATATCCAAGTATGGAACTTTTTTTGGTAAAGGCTATGAGTGAGGAGGCCTATTTCGTTTATCCTTGTCAGATGTTTGCAATAAAGTTGTCAATCATGTTTGCAACAATAGTCAATCAAATATGTGGCATTCACGCCTCTATCATGTTAACTTTGGTTGCATGTCATGACTAGCTAAGTTAAACTTAATCCCTAGTTTCACCATTGTCAAGGGATCTAAGTGTCAAGTTTGTGTGCAAGCTAAGCAACCTCGTAAGTCTCACACGATCGCGGAAACGAGAAATCTTGCACCACTAGAGCTCATACATTCAGATCTATGTGAAATGAATGGTGTTTTGACAAAAGGTGGAAAGAAATATTTCATGACGTTAATTGATGACTCCAAAAGATACTGCCATGTGTATCTTCTGAAATCTAAGGATGAGGCTTTGAACCTTTTCAAGATCTATAAAGCTGCAGTGGAAAACCAACTTGATCGTAAAATCAAGAGGCTTGGATCCGACCGTGGTGGAGAGTATTTTTCCAATGTATTTGATTCTTTTTGTGCAGAACATGGTATAATCCATGAGAGGATGCCTCCCTATTCACCTCAGTCAAATGGGGTAGCTGAAAGAAAGAACCGTACTCTAACTGATTTGGTTAACGCCATGTTAGACACATTGGGTCTCTCCAAGGCATGGTGGGGGGAGGCGATATTGACTGCATGTCATGTCCTAAACCAAGTTCCCACAAAGAACAAAGAGATAACTCCATTCAAGGAATGGGCGAAGAAAAGGTTAAAACTCTCTTATGTATGAACCTGGGGTTGTTTGGCGAAAGTCAATGTGCCAATTCCAAAGAAGCGTAGGCTTGGACCAAAAACTGCGGATTGTGTTTTCCTGGGAGATGCTTTTAATAGCATTGGCTATAGATTCTTGATTGTAAAATCTGAGGTATCTGACATGCATGTCGGTACAATCATGGAGTCGAATGATGCGAATTTCTTTGAAGATATCTTTTCCATGAAGGATATGGCTAGCTCATCAAATCATGATATGCCTAGTTCATCGAATCAGGAATTAGTTCCAATTACTGAACCTACCATTTCGATGGAACACTTTGAAAATCCTGTGGAGGAGAACCATGAAGTTCCTACTAGGATCAAGAGACACAGGACTGCAAAGTCCTTTGGTGATGATTTTCTTGTGTATCTCATAGATGACACTCCCAGTTCTATTTCAGAGGCCTATGCATCTGAAGATGCTGACTACTGGAAGGAAGCAGTCTATAATGAGATGGATTCCATTTTGACCAATGAAACTTGGGAGATCACTGATTGTCCTTATGGATGCAAACATATAGGGTGGAAATGGGTCTTCAAGAAGAAGCTTAGGCTTGATGGTACTATTGAGAAGTACAAGGCACAACTCGTGGCTTAGGGTTATACCCAAAAGGAAGGTGAAGACTTCTTTGATACTTACTCGTCTGTGGATCGATTGACCACTATTCGAGTACTACTTTCACTAGCTGCCTCACATGGTCTTATCGTTTATCAAATGAATGTTAAGACTTCTTTACTAAATGGAGAGTTGGACGAGGAAATTTATATTGAACAACCAGATGTTGGGGAACGTTGCATGGAAAACAAAAAAAAATCTACGCACACGCAAGATCTATATCATGGAGATGCATAGCTATGAGAGGAGAGAGTGTGTCTATGTACCCTTGTAGAACATTGAGCGGAAGCATATATCACGCGGTTGATGTAGTCGTACTCTTCATGATCCGATCATGATCCAACCGATCTAGTGTCGAACGGACAACACCTCGGAGTTTAGCACACGTGCGGCTCGATGACATCTACTCCTTATTGATCCAGCAAGCAAGAGAGGATAAGTAGATGGGATCACAACCAACACGAGGCGTGGTGGTGATGGTGGTGGTGGAGTACCGACAGCGCTTCGCTAAGGATCGCCGGGACGATGCGGTGGAACTACGGAGTAACGGGAGAGAGAGGGGCGCCAAGGGCTTGGTGTATCCTATTGGGGAGCCCCATCCCCTCTATGTATAGGTGGAGGGGCATCGGAAACAGCCCCTCCAAGCCCTAGGGCGCAGCTAAGGGGGAGAGGACTTGGACTCCAAGTCCAATCCTATTCCTACTAGGACTCCTTCCTTTTTTGCCTTCCCTAGCCACATGGGATTTTGAGGACTTGGTGTGCCTAGCCCAATAAGGCCAGGGTGCCTCCCCGTAGCCCATGCTAGCCCTTGGGTCATGGTGGACCCACTTGTGGACTTCTGGACCCTCCAAAATCCTTCGGAACCTTCTGGAAGCTTCCTGGTACAATACCAAAAAAACTGCACCTTTTTCTGGAACCCAAAATATGACTTCCCATATATGAATCTTTACCTCTCGACCATTCCGAGACTCCTCGTGACGTCCGGGATCTCATTCGGGACTCCTAAAAACATTTGGTTACCACTCATCAAATATCCCAATACTACTCTAGCGTCAACGAACGATAAGCGTGCGACCCTACGGATTCAGGAATTAAGTAGTCATGACCGAGACACCTCTCCGATCAATAACCAATAGTGGGACCTAGATGCCCATATTGATTCCTACATATTCCATGAAGATCTTTTATCGGTTGAACCTTTATGACAATATACGTAATTCCCTTTGTCTGTCGGTATGTTACTTGCCCGAGATTCGATCATTGGTATCTCTATACCCAGTTCACTCTCGTTACTGGCAAGTCTCTTTGCTCGTTCCTTAATACATCATCTTGTAACTAACTCCTTATTCACTTTGCTTGCAAGCTTCTTGTGATGTGTATTACCGAGAGGGCCCAGAGATACCTCTTCGATACATAGAGTGAGAAATCCCAATTTCGATTCACGCCAACTCAACAGACACCTTCGGAGATACCTGTAGATCATCTTTATGATCACCCAATTATGTTGTGACGTTTGTTAGCACACAAGGTATTCCTCCAGTATCCGGGAGATGCATGATCTCATGGTCGAAGGAACATGTATTTGACATTAAGAAAGCAGTAGCAATAAACTGAACGATCATATCCTAAGCTAACGGATGGGTCTTGTACATCACATCACTCTCCTAATGATGTGATCCTGTTATCAAGTGACAACTCATGTCTATGGTTAGGAAACTTTAGCCATCTTTTGATCAACATGCTAGTCTAGTAGAGGCTCACTAGGGATACAGTATTTGTTTATGTATCCACACATGTATTTAAGTTTCCGATCAATACAATTCTAGCATGAATAATAAACCTTTATAATGATTAAGTAAATATAATAATAACCATTTTATTATTGCCTCTAGGGCATATTTCCATCACCAGATGGGTTTGTAGTAGATGGTCTGGAAGGAAAAGTGTGCAAGTTGCTGAAGTCTTTGATTGTTGGGGAACGTAGCATGCAATTTCAAAAACTTTCCTACGATCATGCAAGATCTATCTAGGAGATGCATAGCAACGAGAGGGGGAGAGTGTGTCCACGTACCCTCGTAGACCGAAAGCGGAAGCGTTAGTTAACGTGGTTGATGTAGTCGAACGTCTTCACGATCCAACCAATCCAAGTATCGAACGTACGTCACCTCCATGTTCAACACACGTTCAGCTCGATGACGTCCCTCAAACTCTTGATCTAGTAGGGGTCGAGGGAGAGTTCCGTCAGCACGACGGCGTGGCGATGGTATTGATGATGTGATGCGTGCGGGGCTTTGCCTAAGCACTACGATGCTATGACTGAGGTGGTAAACTGTGGAGGGGGGCACTGCACACGGCAAAGAACAATTGATGTGCCTTTGGGGTGCTCCCTGCCCATGTATATAAAGGAGGGAGGGAGGAGGCGGCCGTCCTAGAGGGGGCACGCCAACCGGGAGTCCTAATAGGACTCCCAGTCCTAGTAGGATTCCCCCTTCCTTTCCGGAGTAGGAGAAGGGGGAAGGGAGAGAGAGAGAGGAAGAAGGAAAGGGGGGCCGCGCCCCCTCCCCTAGTCCAATTCGGTTTGGCTAGGGGGGGCGCGTGCCACCTCCTGGCCGCCGGCCTCCTCTTTCCACTAAGGCCCATGAAGGCCCAATACTCTCCATGGGGGGTCCGGTAACCTCCCGGTACTCCAGAAAATGTCCGAACCTTTCCGAAATCTTTCCGGTGTCCGAACATAACCTTCCAATATATCAATCTTTATGTATCGACCATTTCGAGACTCCTCGTCATGTCTATGATCTCATCCAGGACTCCGAACAAACTTCAGTCATCTAAACACATAACTATTAATACAAATCGCCATTGAACATTAAGCGTGCGGACCCTACGGGTTCGAGAACTATGTAGACATGATCGAGACACATCTCCGATCAATAAACAATAGCGGAACCTGGATTCTCATATTGGCTCTTACCTATTCTACGAAGATTTTTATTAGTCAAACTACACAACAACATACGTTGTTCCCTTTGTCATTGGTATGTTACTTTCCCAATATTCGATCATCAGTATCATCATACCTAGTTCAATCTCGTTACTGGCAAGTCTCTTTACTCGTTCCGTAATGCTTCATCCCGCAACTAACTCATTAGTCACATTGCTTGCAAGGCTTATAGTGATGAGCATCACCGAGAGGGCCTAGACATACCTCTCCGATACATGGAGTGACAAATCCTAATCTTGATCTATGCCAACCCAACAAACACCTTCCGAGACACCTGTAGAGCATCTTTATGATCACCCAGTTATGTTGTGACCTTTGATAGCACACAAGGTGTTCCTCCGGTATTCGGGAGTTGCATAATCTCATAGTTAGAGGAACATGTATAAGTCATGAAGAAAGCAGTAGCAATAAAACTGTAACGATCATAATGCTAAGCTAACAGATGGGTCTTGTCCATCCCATCCTTCTCTAATGATGTGATCCCATTGATCAAATGAAAACACATGTCTATGGTCAAGAAACATAACCATCTTTGATTAACGAGCTACTCCCTCCGTTCCAAAATAGATGACCCAACTTTGTATTAAAGTTAGTGCAAAGTTGGGTCATCTATTTTGGAACGGAGGGAGTAGTCAAGTAGAGGCATACTAGGCACACTATGTTTTGCCTATGTATTCACACATGTACTAAGTTTCTGGTTAATACAATTCTAGCATGAATAATAAACATTTATCATGATATAAGGAAATATAAATAACAACTTTATTATTGCCTCTGGGGCATATTTCCTTCATTGATGCACTTAAGCAAGCACCCAAGCAGTGGCATGAGAAGTTTGAAAGAACTTTAACATCTACAGGCTTTGTTGTAAACGAAGCTAATAATGTGTGTACTAATACATCTCCAACGTATCTATAATTTATGAAGTATTCATGTTATTATATTATCATTCTTGGATGTTTTACAATCATTTTATAGCAACTTTATTTCATTTTTTGGGACTAACCTATTGACCCAGTGCCCAGTGCCAGTTGCTATTTTTTGCTTGTTTTTTACATCGCGGGAAACCAATATCAAATGGAGTCCAAACACCGCGAATATTTGTGTGGATGTTTTATGGACCAGAAGACATCTAGTGGGCCAGAGAAGCACCTGGGGGTGCCCCGAGGGGGCACAACCCACTAGGGCGCGCCTGGAGGCCCAGGCGCGCCCAGGTGGGTCGTGCCCACCTCAATGGCCTCCCGTACCCCGAGGGGGCACAACCCACTAGGGCGCGCCTGGAGGCCCAGGCGCGCCCAGGTAGGTCGTGCCCACCTCAATGGCCTCCCGTACCCCTCTTCGCCCTATAAATAGTCAAATATTCCAAAAACCCTCGGGGTAACCCTAGATCAGAAGTTCCACCACTGCAAGGCTCTGTAGCCACAAGAAAACAATCTAGACCTCGCTCCGGCACTCCGCCGGAGGGGGGAATCATCACCAGTGGCCATCTTCATCATCCCGGCGGCCACCATGATGAGGATGAGTAGTCCACCCTCGGGGCTGAGGGTTTGTACCAGTAGCTATGTGTTTAATCTCTCTCTCTCTCTCTCTCTCTCTCTCTCGTGTTCTTGAGATGTCATGATCTTGATGTATCACGGGCTTTGTTAATATAGCCGGATCATATGGTGCTTTCCCCTCTCTTTCTTGTTGTGACGAATTGAGTTTTTCCTTTGAGATTTCATTTTATCGGATTGAATACTTTTATGGATTTGAGAGCACTTGATATATGCCTTGCATATGAATACTCATGGTGACAATGGGGTATCATATTGATTCACTTGATATGTGTTTTGGCACTCAACTCACAGATTCGCGAGGTGACATTGGGGTCATCTATGCATAGGGGTTGATGCACATTCTTGTCTTTGTTTCTCTGGTAGAAATCTTGGGGCACTCTTTGAGGTTCTTTGTGTTGGATTGAGTATTATGAATCTGAAATTATTTGGTGTTATTTTAGTACGAACTCTTGGATAGATCGATCGGAAAGAATAACTTCGAGGTGGTTTCGTACCCTACAAATAATTTCTTCTTATGTTCTCCGCTAGATAGGAACTTTGGAGTGATTCTTCATCGCACTTTGGGGGTGGTTATATGGTCCAATTATATTAGCACTGTTGAGAGATTGCACTAGCGAAAGTACATACCCTAGGCCTCATTTTCAAGCATTGCAATATCGTTTGTGCTCCGTTTTATCAATTGCTACCTTGCTATTTTTTATAGTTCTTATTACAAAAATCAATATCTATTACCCATATTACACTTGTATCACTATCTCTTCGCCGAACTAGTGCACCTATACAAATTACCATTGTATTTCGTGTGTTGGGTACACAAGAAACTTTTTATTATTTGGTTGCAGGGTTGTTTGAGAGAGACCATCTTCATCCTACATCTCCCAGGATTGATAAACCTTAGGTCATCCACTTGAGGGAAAATTACTACTTTCCTACAAAACTCTGTGCTTGGAGGCCCAACACGAGTCTACAAGAACTAAGTTGCCTAGTAGACATCAAGCTCTTTTCTGGCGCCGTTGCCAGGGAGGTGAGTGCATGAAGGTATATCTTTAGATCTTGCAATTGAATCTTTTAGTTTCTTGTTTTATCACTAGTTTGGTTTATGTAAGAAAACAAAAAAATTGGAATTGAGGTTGCATCATATTATTCATCTTTATAATGTCTTTAGTGAAAATGATGGAAAGGAAAATTGTGCTCAATTGATAGAAGAAGAATTCAATAGAATGTTTGGCATAAATGATGAGTATGATTGCAATGTTGTTAGTATGAATTCTTTGAATAACCATGATGCTAATGATATGCAAAGCCATAATCTTGGGGATGCTATGTTTGACGAAGATGATATTTTTAGTCCCCCAAGATTTGATGTGCAAATTTGTTATAATGATTGCATGCCTCCTATTTATGATGATTATAGTGATGAAAGTGGATTCAGAGAGGTCATGAATTTAATTAATGATGAATCCACCATTTTGGATGAGGCTTCAATTGACTATGATAACAAAGTTCCTATCTATGATGATTATGGTGATGACATATATGCTATAAAGAATAATGATAACCATGAAACTTTCCATCATGATTTTAATTTTCAATCACATGATAGTTATTTTGTTGACTTTGCTCCCACTACTATTCATGAGAATAAATTTGCTTATGTGGAGAGTAACAAAATTTCTATGCTTAAGTATCATGAAAAGAATGCTTTATGTGATGGTTATATTGTTGAATTCATTCATGATGCTACTGAAAATTACTATGAGAGAGGAGCATATGATTTTACATATTGCAATAATATCAAGTTCCCTCTCTTTGTGTTGAAGGTTCTGAAGTTGCACTTGTTTTGCCTTCCTATGCTAGTTGATTCTTGCTCCCATAAATTATTTTCTCACAAAATCCCTATGCATAGGAAGTGGGTTAGACTTAAATGTGCTAGTCATATGCTTCATGATGCTCTCTTTATGTTTCAGTTCTTACCTTTTATGTGAGCATCACTGAAATCATCATGCCTAGCTAAAAAGGCATTAAAGAGAAGTGCTTGTTGGGAGACAACCCAACACTTTTACCTACCGTTTTTGAATGTTCACATGATTAAGCTACTGTAGTAATCATGTTTTATAGGTTTCGTTTCAATAAAGTGCCAAGTAATACCTTTGGGATGGTCTATGGTGATAGTTGATTTGATCTTGCTGAAAAACAGAAACTTTTGCATCCAGAAAAATAATTTTCATTTTTCATAGAAGCGTGATAAAATCCTGATTATTTTTGATCAAGATTTATATACAAATTTCCCAGATTGTCCTAATATTTCAGAATTTTTGGAGTAGCAAAAATATGGTTGTTGTTCAGATCATTACAGACTGTTCTGTTTTTGACAGATTTTATTTTCAATGCATAGTTTGCTTGTTTCCTAGTTTCTATGGCTTATATTCCTCAATATAAAGTGTGAAAAATATAAGGTACAGTAGGAATTGTGTGAGAACAATTATGAATCTTTTCTTTGATAGCACGAAAGTGAAATGGTTTGCTCTTTATCATCTAACCTATCTCACGAAGTTCCGTTAAGTTGTATGTGATTGAAGTTTTGAAGTTTTGGGTGAGATGTCGATATGAGGAGAATAAGGAGTGACAAGACCCTAAGCTTGGGGATTCCCAAGGCACCCCAAGGTAATATTCAAGGAAGATCAAAGCAACTAAGCTTGGGGATGCCCCGGAAAGCATCCCCTAGTTTGTCTCCAACATTATTGATAACCTCACTTGGAGCTATATTTTCATTCATCACATGATATGTGTTTTGCTTGGAGCGTCATTTTCTTTTGGTAAGATTTGCTTGATGTTATTTAGAATAATGTTTTGCATCTTTATTTTCAATAAAAATGTCAAGGATAGCCTTTACCATGCTTATTTTGCAAGTCTACATGTTGTTGTTTCAAAACAGAAAGTTTATTGCTGTTGCAAAAATTTCCTAGAAAAGTCAGAATGTGACAAAATGCTGAAACTTTTTGCACAAAAAGATCTGATATATTTTCTACAGTGTGGTAAATTGTCATAATTTTTGGAGTTAAAGATGTATTGATACTATTGCATTCTTTATAGACTGTACTGTTTTGGCAGATTGCTGTTATGTTTGCATTGTTTGCATATGTTTGCTTGTTTAATGATTCTATTTGAGGATAGGAGTATTAAATATGCAGCATTTAGTATGCAATGTTGAATAATAATTTTAGTTATTTACTACAGTAGAGAATGATAAAGTTTTTGCATTGGTTTATACTAACTTATCTTACGAGTTCTTGTTGAGTTTTGTGTGGATGAAGTTTTTAAGATTTAGGGAAACCGTGATATAAAAGGAATTAAGGAGACACAAAAGCTCAAGATTGGGGATGCCCAAGGCATTCCAAGATAATATTTCAAGAAGTCTCAAGCATCTAAGCTTGGGGATGCCACGGTAGGCATCCCACCTTTCTTCACCAACAATTATCGGTTAGTATCGGTTGATCCTAAGTTTTTGCTTCTTCACATGATGTGTGCTATTGTTGGAATGTCATTTTATTTTCACTTTGCTTCCTGTTTTAATAAAATACTTAGAACTGAAAGTTTTAAATAAGAGAGAGTCCTCAATTAGCTACCCATTTACTTAACTACTCACTTGATCTTCACCTATATCTTTTTGGAGTAGCTTGTCATTTACTCTTGTGCTTCACTTATATCTTATAAGTAAATTGTTGAATGAATTGAATATCATGAAGTTGAAATTATATCATGCCTAGTGGTTGCTTCACATTGGGTTTAGAAAGTGAAATTTTTTGAAGCTTGACAATCACAATATTGGTCATACAAGCAATTCCTGAATGATTACTATAAGGAAGAGAAATTTCACATGAAAATACACTATCTTGGTAATCTTTTGTGATTGTGAGCCCCCATCAAAATATTATACGCCAAAATTGTTGACGTTGGACAAGGAAGACAACGTAATGATTTATCTTTGTTCATATTCGCATAGAAGTTATATTGTCATAGGCCCTTCAACATGTGGTGCTTGCCCCCATCTTTGCTAGCCAAAAATTCCACACCAAGTAGAGATACTACTTGTGCATCCAAAAAGCCTTAAACCCAAACCTTATTTTCAAGAGTCCACCATACCTACCTAAGGATTGAGTAAGATCCTTCAAGTAAGTTGTCATCGGTGCAATAAGGCAATAAAATTGCTTCTAAAAGTGTTAGATCATTTAGTGTAAGATAAAATTGAGGGTTGTACGAACTTGTGATGGCAAAAAATAAAAATGACAGACCGCATAATAAAGGTTGCTATCATAAGGAGCAATATAACGTGACGTTCTTTTGCACTAAGGGGTTGAGCATACAAACAAAAGGCGCATGGCAACCTCTGCTTCCCTCTGCGAAGGGCCTACCTTTTACTTTTATGTATTTACTTTCATGCAAGAGTCAAAGTTTTCTCTCTATTCCTTTTTATTTTTCTCTTTTGGCAAGCATCATGTGGTGAGGAAAGATCTAGGCACATATATCCAGTTGGATATCAATAGCATGAGTTATTATTGTTGACATCACCCTTGAGGTGAATACGTTGGGAGGCGAAATTATAAGCTCCTATCTTTCTATATGTCTGGTTGAAACATTTTTCCCCTGTGTATGCGGTGAGTGTTAGCAATCATAGAAGACTATATGATGGTTCAGTATGTGGAGCTCTTACTTAGACTCTGTTGAATAAGTTGAATTGCAATTGTTTGGTGACTAAGAATATAGGTTGTTGAGTTTCAAGAGAATTCATTGTTTGAACCTTAACATGTGAATTGGTTGCTACTTTGTCATGATGAGTTTTATAAGAAAGAGTTGATGTTATGATGCTAGGGAAAGTGATTGAAATTATCGTTGATCAAACTTATGCACTTTGCTAGCATTCACACTTCATAAATTATTTCTTTTATCATTTACCTACTCAAGGACGAGTAGGAATTAATCTTGGGGATGCTGATACGTCTCCAACATATCTATAATTTATGAACTATTCATGCTGTTATATTATCATTCTTGAATATTTTACAATCATTTTATAGCAACTTTATATCATTTTTTGGGACTAACCTATTAACCCAGTTCCCAATGCCAGTTGTTGTTTTTGCTTGTTTTTTACATCGCAGGAAATCAATATCAAATGGAGTCCAAACACCGTGAATTTTTTTTGTGGATTTTTTATGGACCAGAGGACATCCAGTGGGCTAGAGAAGCAACCGGGGGGTTGCCCTGAGGGGGGCACAACCCACCAGGGCGTGCCTGGGGGCCCAGGCGTGCCCAAGTGGGTTGTGCCCACCTCGATGGCCTCCCGTACCCCCTCTTCGCCCTATAAATAGTCAGATATTCCAAAAACCCTTGGGGTAACCCTAGATCAGAAGTTCTGCCACCGCAAGGCTCTGTAGCCATGAGAAACCAATCTAGACCTCATTCCGGCACTCCGCCGGAGGGGGGATCATCACCGGTGGCCATCTTCGTCATCCTGGCAGCCACCACGATGAGAAGGGAGTAGTCCACCCTCGGGGCTAAGGGTTTGTACCAGTAGCTACGTGTTTAATCTCTCTCTCTCTCTCTCTCTCTCTCGTGTTCTTGAGATGTCACAATCTTGATGTATCGCGGGCTTTGTTAATATAGTCGGATCATATGGTGTTTTCCCCTCTCTTTCTTGTTGTGATGAATTGAGTTTACCTTTCAGATTTTGTTTCATCGGATTGAATACTTTTATGGATTTGAGAGCACTTGATATATGTCTTGCATATGAATAGTCATGGTGACAATGGGTATCATATTGATTCACTTGATATATGTTTTGGCACTCAACTCGTAGATTCCCGAGGTGACATTGGGGTAATCTATGCATAGGGGTTGATGCACGTTTTTGTCTTTGTTTCTTCAGTAGAAACCTTGGGGCACTCTTTGAGGTTCTTTGCGTTGGAATGAGTATTATGAATCTGAATTTTTTTGGTGTTATTTTAGTACAAACTCTTGGATAGATCGATCGAAAAGAATAGCTCTGAGGTGGTTTTGTACCCTACAAATAATTTCTTCTTATGTTCTCCGCTAGATAGGAACTTTGGAGTGATTCTTCATCGCACTTTGAGGGGTGGTTATATGATCCAATTATATTAGCACTGTTTAGAGATTGCACTAGCGAAAGTACGGATCCTAGGCCTCATTTTGAAGCATTGCAATACCGTTTGTGCTCCGTTTATCAATTGCTACCTTGCTGTTTTTTATTGTTATTATTAGAAAAATCAATATCTATTACCCATATTACACTTGTATCACCATCTCTTCGCCGAACTAGTGCACCTATACAAATTACCATTGTATTTGGTGTGTTGGGGACACAAGAGACTTTTTATTATTTGGTTGCGGGGTTGTTTGAGAGAGACCATCTTCATCCTACACCTCCCACAGATTGATAAACCTTAGGTCATCCACTTGAGGGGAAATGACTACTGTCCTATAAAATGCCGCGCTTGGAGGCCCAACCCGAGTCTACAAGAATAAAGTTGCGTAGTACACATCATGTACTATCGCCATGCTGGGGGCGAGGGAGTTATTCTTTGTTTATATGTTGATGATATATTAATTTTTGAAATGAATATGAATGTTATTAAGGAGGTCAAGGATTTCCTATCTCGTTGTTTTGAGATGAAAGAGTTAGGAGTGGCTGATGTTATTCTGAACATCAAGTTGTTGAGATATGATGATGGTGGGATTACATTGCTTCAATCTCACTATGTGGAAAAGATCTTGAGTCACTTTGGCTATAGTGACTGCAACCCCTCTCCAACACCATATGATGCTAGTGTGCTGCTTCGAAAGAATCGAAAAATTGCTATAGATCAACTGAAGTATTCTCATATCATTGGCTCTCTTATGCATTTGGTCAGTGCTACAAGACCTGGCATCTCTTTTGCTATTAGCAAACTGAGACGTTTTGTTTCAAAACTGGGAGATGATCATTGGAAAGCTCTAGAGAGAGTTATATGTTATTTGAAAGGCACTGCTAATTATGGAATTCACTACACTAGGTCCCCAAAGGTGCTTCAAGGTTATAGTGACTCAAACTGGATCTCAGATGCTGATGAGATAAAGGCCACAAGCGCATATGTATTCACTCATGGAGGTGGCGCTGTTTCTTGGAAGTCTTTCAAGTAGACCATCTTAACAAGGTCAACAATGGAAGTAGAACTCACATCACTAGATACAGCCACGTCGAAGCAGATTGGCTTCGTCAGCTCTTGAATGACTTGCTGGTTGTTGAGAAACCTGTACCAGGTATCCTTATGAACCGTGACAATCAAACTGTGATCACAAAAGTGAGTAGCTCAAAGGATAACATGAAGTCATCAAGACACGTTCAGAGAAGGTGAAAGTCTGTCAAAAAAATGAAAAACTCCGGAGTTATTACATTGGATTATATCCAAATGTCTAAAAATCTGGCAGATCCTTTTACAAAGGTCTATCACGTAATGTGATAGATAATGCATCGAAGGAGATGGGTATGAGACACACAATATGAGTTGTTCACAGTGGTAACCTAGTTTATGTGATTGCAGATCCCGTGAATTAGATGTGGAAGACAAGCTGTTGGTCAACTGAGAGGAGAGTATCCTTACTACTAACAATACCACTCCATGAAGATGCAGTACTCTCCTAATCTGCATGGCAGGTTGATGTATATCTTAATGTGTTCTAAATGGCTCATTAAAGCAGAGATGTTGTCCTGCAGAACATCTTTTGAATACCACACCTATATGAGTCTAGTTGTTAAACGCCGCAATCTATGAGAGTAGGGTGCTCTCTAGTAAACTCATGAAAGGTCTCGGAGTATGACGTATAAGCTCCACCCACGGGGAGGACCCACGGTAGCCTAGTATTGGTCAAGGCTTTATGTGAAGCTAGATTCGCAGAAAACTTGCAGTTCAAGGCCCAATCCACTATTCAAGTTGCTTACTAGTGTAGCATAGAGTTCTAGGTGGAAGTTCAACTTAATAGTCTCACTGCAGTACCGGTATATAAAACAGTGTTTCGGAACCAAAGGCAAATTTTGTGTGCATCTGAGATCTGGTGGGGGATTGCTGGAATTTTGTCTATTTTGGGCCAGCCCAATAACAGTTTTAAAAGTTCCTAATAAATCCTAGAGGCCCACACAACCCATTCGTACAAGGAAAGAGATGGAACTAAAGTTTAGTCCCACATTGCTAGTTTGGTGGGAGTTGGGCCTCCTTATAGGGGAGGTTGTTTCCCCACATGTATGAGCATAATAACAAGAGGGACATTCACGCGCGCTCCTCCTTCGCCGCCCGCCTCGCCTCGTCACGACTGAGACGAGCGATGTCTAAATTTTCGCCACTCATGATTGGTATACGAAAGGTCACTCGGAAGCTGAAAATTTTGATGTATTGGATATTGAATACGAACTGTTTGTTTCGTCTTTCCCTTCAGCTTCTGACGCAGCCTATTCGCCTCCTTCTCCTGTGCCTATAAAAGAGAGGTCACCCTCTCTAGAGACACACACCAGAAGATCACCTCTCTCTCGCCATCGAGTTCCAATCTCTGAGCTGCTGCTACGATCTTCCCATCTCGGCTTGCGGCGTGCACCACAGGTCGGGACAATAGGCCTCCGAAACCCCACCTCTTTGAGTCCTGTATGGGAGACGGGTGATAAGGTTTTTGGGGAGCGCTCTGCGTGACTACTGACCAGTTCATCACGGACGCTCCGGACACCGACGACCACTTCCCCAACAATGACTTCTTCCCGACGTCGACAACCTCTTCAACAACATGGCTGGCAAGGATGTCGACCCCAAGACCAGTGCTACTACTGCTGTACCGTACATGTTGATGCTCTTTCTGTTTGAGGTTTTGCCACCGTTTCTTGCTCTAGTGTCTGTTCTAGATATGTTTGGTTCTATTTCATATATGCAGGTGCTATTTACCTTCTCTCTGTCAAATAGCATGAATTGCTTTATCTTTGCTATATTAGTCATGCTTTATCTAATATTTGTTAATAAAATCATTTGGTAAATGCTCATATTTAATATTTAACCTACAACAAGGAGTGTTGTCCACGATCATAACCACATCACCAGCCAACCCTAGACTCCAGACCAAGTTCAAACTCCGAATCTCTACCTAATAATAAAGCATGGATTGCTTCTGCCCGTCCGTCCATCGCACCTTTTTGCAAAAAAAGCCCTTGTGTTTTCTTGAAATCAACACGCAGTCTAGACTCAAGTCGCACCCGAACCATTATTTTACATTTTTATGGAAACCCCCTGACCTTTTAGGTAATTCATTCACGGATCTTATTTAAGTCAAACAAATGCTTTTCTAAATCATCCATATCTTTTAAACCGTAATTCCAATTTGAACGTGTTATATATGAAATTTGATTAGAAAAATATGTAAAGTATGAATATCAGTTTATTTTTACCTGTTAAATATTTTTAAATATTATTTTGAAAGATATTTAATTTAAATCAAACAAATGATTTTCTAAGTTATCTGTATCTTTTAAACCGTAACTCCGATTTTAACATGTTATATATGAAATTTGATTAGAAAAATGTGTGGAACCTGAATATGATGTTAATTTTACCTGTTAAATATTTTTTAAATACTATTTTGGAAACAAACTTATAATTTATAGCGCACGATCCTTTTTCTTTCATACCGGTGGTGATCGGATTGTAAATAAACATCCACTATAACCACATAGGGAAAAGAAAGCATCGACAACAAGACATGCATACCTCTAAAAAACATCGCAGGTAAAAACAACAGATTTCTCATCGCGAGAGTGAGAGAAAGCGAGAGAGAGAGATAGGGAGAGGAAGGAAATTGGAGAGAGAGAGACGCCTTAGGATTAACACATTCAAACACTTTTTGGTTTGTGTGAACACTGAGGTCACCGCCGGCGAGGCTGAGAAGGAGAATAAGCGGCAACACAAATATGATGCCTCGCTGAAATAAAGGTGAAAGGATCGATATGGTTGACTAGAGGGGGGGGGGGGGGGTGAATAGGCAACTAACAATTTTTAAACTTTTCTTTAACAAATTAATACTTGCAATGAAATAGGTTGTCTAGATGTGCAACTTCGTGGACAACCTATATGATGCAAAGACAATAAGCACACAAGCAAGCAATGTATATAACTCAAGTAAGCTTGCGAAAGTAAAGGGATAAGATAACCAAGAGTGGAGCCGGTGGACACGAGGATGTGTTACCGAAGTTCCTTCCTTTTAAAGGGAAGTACGTCTTCGTTAGAGCGGTGTGGGGGCACAATGCTCCCCAAGAAGCCACTAGGGCCACCGTAATCTCCTCACGCCCTCACACAATGCGAGATGCCGTGATTCCACTATTGGAGCCCTTGAAGGCGGCAACCGGACCTTTACAAACAAGATTGGGGCAATCTCCACAACACTTGGAGGCTCCCAACAACACCACGAAGCTTCACCACAATGGAGTATGGCTTCGAGGTGACCTCAACCGTCTAGGGTGCTCAACACCCAAGAGTAACAAGATCCGCTAGGGATAAGTGGGGGGAATCAAATTTCTCTTGGTGGAAGTGTAGATCTGGGCCTTCTCAACCAATCCCGAGCAAATCAACAAGTTTGATTGGCTAAGGAGAGAGATCGGGCGAAAATGGAGCTTGGAGCAACAATGGAGCTTTTGGGGGAAAGAGGTAGGTCAACTTTGGGGAAGAAGACCCCTTTATATAGTGGGAAGAACAATCCAACCGTTATCCCACTCACCAGCCCCGCACAGAGCGGTACTACCGCTGGGGAAGGGCGGTACTACCGCTCGACCCAGCGGTACTGACCAAGGGCGGTACTACCGCCAGGGAAGAGCGGTACTACCGCTCCAAGCGGTACTACCGCTTAGACCCAGCGGTACTGCCGCGCTGCCCAGGGCCCTGTCACCAGGGCGGTACTACCGCTAGGGAAGGGCGGTACTACCGCTTAGAGCAGTACTACCGCCCCTACTACCTCCCTTAGTGCCGCAAAACCCGACACGAAAAATTCGTTCAAGAATCGAGGCGGAAGTAGCCCATACGCACAGCGGTACTACGGCTGAAACACCCAAGTGGTACTACCGCTCTGAGAGCGGTACTACCGCTTGGAGCGGTACTACCACTGTGGAGTTTTGGCGGTACTACCGCTAGGGCAAAGCAGAGCATAGTAAGGGGAAAACAACAGCTCCAGAGATGCGGAAGGAAAGACGACGGGTGTGATAATGATGTGTACGTGAGATTCCACCCAAGTCTTACCAAAACGGATCCCCTCTTGATAGTACGGTGACTCCTACGAAACTAGTCCACCAACAACGAAACGAAGGAGCTACACTGTCTTGAATTACAACACTGAGGGGAGGAAACCGTCTCGTGCCAATGGATGAATCTCTGAAAGAACTAACACACACGATTAGTCCGCACAAGCATTGTCATCAATCACCAAAACATATTGGGAATAAATATTTCCTTACAATCTCCCCCTTTTTGGTGGATTGATGACAATACGGGATTTGCACAATATGAAAGATATAGGATAAGCGCAAAAGTACAATTGTCCTAAAATGTAGAAGGGCTCCCCCTGGATGTGTGCTACCTAAAAAAGTGCTTTGGACTGCACAGCACAGATGCCAGGATCAATGCTCCCCCTACATTTTAGAGACCAACTACCTAAGCAAGATATGAGAGCAACATATATATAACAAGATAAGCATGGAACTCATAAGCTAGGTAGACACAGATAAAGATACGAAGAGATAAGGTAGCATATGTCTCACACCATATGACTCGAGCTTAGGTCTTACTGACAGAACCAGAACTTAGGTCTCACAGACACAAACCAAATAAAACAACAAGCAAAAGCACAAACACAAATGACGGAAGACACAAAATGCAAATCCCAAAACTCTCTCCCTCTTTGGCATCGAGACACCAAAAAGGAGAGGGAGTGATGCTACGGCTCCAGGTGAAGGTAAACGATGGACACCCATCAGATCTCAGAGGGATCATCTGCGGTGCCATCGTCAGCCGGGAAGTGCTCAGCATCAGAGTCAGTCCAGGGGCAGTGCTGCTGAATCCACTCCTCCTCCTCGGTAAGCTGATCCTCAGAACCACTAATCACAATAGCACCCATCTGATGAGCTCCTTGTGGCGACCTCGGGCCTTCTTCTCAGCCACATGAGTCATGTACTGACCGTGAGACTCCATGCAGAACAGCTTCTTCACCTTGATCTTGAGCTTCTTGGCCCAAGAGGGCTTTGCCTCAGAAGGCACGTAGTCATCATCTTCATCCTCAGCCTCAGCCCCAAACTCCTCCTCAGTCTCCATGGTAGCAGCAGATGAAGGAACTCCAGTCCTAGGGGCCTGAGTGCCCCAGTTACCCTTCTTCCTCAGACGCTTGACATCATGAGAAACCAAGTCTCCAATCTCCAGCACCACCTTGGGATAGACACGATCCCAGGCCTTCTCAATGAGCAGCATAATGAATGGACCATAAATCGGGCACTTGCGCTCGGAGATAGCAGAAACCAGCTCAGACCACATAACATGAGAGATATCCAAGGACTCTCTGGTGCTCTGCCCCTTCTCCCGCTGACAGAAGAGAAGCATGTCCACGAGATAAGAGTGAACCTGGTCCAGATTCCCGATGCGAGGGAAAAGAGTTTCTCTGAAGATACGGTGAAGAATGTCCAGATAGGCAGGCAGCTCATAGGTCTCCTTCTTCGTCTCATGGTTGATCCTCAGAGTGCAGTAGGGCCACAGAGCTTGCTTGTGAGTGGCATTGGCTCGACGGTGGGGGCGAAAGCCGACAGCAGACTCAAGTCCAAGATCTTCCACCCCAATCAACTGCATGAAAGCTTTCCACTTGACTGGCAGCAACTTGCCATTTGTCATCCAAGTCAGAATCCTGTCCTCATCGGTCCCAAGGTGAACCGTGGCATAGAATTGGGCCACAATATCAGCATCATAGTCCTTGTTGAATTGCATGATCCCGAGAATGTTCAGCTGAGTGCACATCTGAAGAGCTTCACCAAAGTAGTCAAGATCATTCTCCATATGCTCGGCGTCGATGGAGTGCATGTTGACATAGAGATTCTTCTTGGCTTTCAGGACATCAAAATAGATGGCAAACTGGAACCTGTTCCAGAACGGACGGTTGACCAAAGTGGGATCTTGGTCGACCTCATACGGGTTGTGGCGGCGCCTTGCCCAGAAATCCTTGGGCGGCATTTCTGGCACGGTTTTGCTTGGCTTTGGCTTGACCCCAGGCTTCTTCTGTAGTTGGGGAGGAGGTGGAGCACTAGAAGATCCTCCGGCAGGCTCAGTGGGCTCAGTGGTGCGGTAGCGTTTGGACGAGGCACGACCGGGGTTGACACGACGAGCCTGATGCTCAGGAACCTCATCACCTGGAACCACACACACAAACACGCAAACAACCAGAAAGAACGAGCGTAAGCCACAAACACGAACAAAGAGATCACTGAGAGGTTGGAGGATGGTGGAACTGGGTAGAGGGCGGTAGTACCGTGACCCTTGAGCGGTAGTACCGCTCCAAGTAGTAGTACCGCTCTCAGCGGTAGTACCGCTCTCAGCAGTAGTACCGCTCTGGGAGAGCGGTAGTACCGCTCGAGGCGGGGAAACAGCAGTTTCCAACTACCGTGGTCAGATCTGGTACTACCGTCCTACCAAATTCAAAAATACTCCAACCAAACACTAATCCAAACAGTCTAGAAGCATTCTCCATCCTACTCAAGCCTAGATCTGGACAAAAATCTAGAGATGCAACTGCTATTGCCCCAAGAATGCTAGATTGGAAATCTAGACAAAAGGAAACAGGGAATGGGGGCAATACCGGCATCCATGGCAAGAGGACAAGGTGGGGATCGATTCCACCGAAGGAAACGGAGAGGAGCGCCCCGGAGAGGGAGATCCGCCGGAGCCCTCCCGCGGCGCCGGTTGCTGAAGAGAGATACGAATAGGGCGAAGGGGTGAGCGAATGGGTATGGGGGAGAAGAAACTCCCACTGCCCCCGATATAACCCCCAGCCCGCGCCTCATAGCGGTAGTACCGCTCTGGAGGGCGGTAGTACCGCTTCAGCAACCACGCTGCTTCTAGACCAACGGCTAACGCTCAAAAAGAAACGGAAAGCAAAGCCAAAAGAACGAGAGGACCGACGCGACAACACACACACACACAACAGACCAGAAACAACTCAAACACAAACAACCACACGAAACAGAGCAAGCTCTGGCCTCTCTCAGGAGAGGGCGGTGGCCGGAGCCACCTATGTTTGAGTCAAATGGTATGGCACCGCGAAGAATTATCCTTGGGCACATGACCAAAACTCGTCTTTGAAGCACAAGTACCAGCAAAAATGGCTATTGTGAAAGAGTTGATCGTTTTATGCATAATGGGGGGAGGGAAAGTTCATTGAGAGAACAACACTCCCCCTATGTCCATGCCTACATCTAAGCAAGATACCAAGTTGAGTGGGGTGGGGTGTGCAAGGGTTCAAGTCACATTGCTCGAATCAATGATATTTAGCTCATGCCTTAACTCGTGAAATCTTGCTTCATCCAAGGGCTTCGTGAAAATATCTGCAAGGTTATCATGAGTGTTGACATACTTGAGCTCGATCTCTCCTCGCCTAATGTGATCCCGGATGAAGTGATACCGAATCTCAATGTGCTTCGTCTTGAAGTGTTGCACCGGGTTGAGAGAAATCTTGACGGCACTTTCGTTGTCACACCAAAGAGGCACTTTGTCACAAATGACACCGTATTCCTTTAAAGTTTGCCTCATCCATAAGAGTTGTGCACAACAACTACCGGCCGCCACATATTCTGCTTCTGTGGACAAGAGAGACACACAACTTTGCTTTTTGGAAGACCAACTCACCAAAGAGCACCCAAGAAACTGGCACCCTCCGGAAGTGGACTTCCTATCCACTTTGTCTCCCGCCCAATCGGAATCCGTAAACCCTTCAAGCTTGAAGTTTGCCCCTCTTGGGTACCATAAGCCAAAGTTTGGGGTATGAGCCAAATATCGAAAGATTCGCTTGACCGCCACATAGTGACTTTCCTTCGGTGCAGCTTGAAACCGTGCACACATCCCCACACTCAACATGATATCTGGTCTAGATGCACAAAGGTAAAGCAGGGAGCCAATCATGGAGCGATATACCTTTTGATCCACCGCTTTACCATTGGGATCAATGTCAAGTTGGCACTTGGTGGGCATTGGAGTAGAAGCCGGCTTGACATCACTTAACTTGAATCTCTTGAGCATGTCTTGAGTGTATTTGGCTTGGTTGATGAAGGTACCTTCTCTTCTTTGTTTGATATCAAAACCAAGGAAGAACTTCAACTCTCCCATCGAAGACATCTTGAACTTGGAGGTCATGAGAGCGGCAAATTCCTCATTGAAAGCTTTGTTAGGAGAACCAAAGATAATATCATCAACATATAGTTGGCATACAAACAACTCCCCTTTGACCTTCTTAGTAAAAAGAGTGGGATCGATTTGTCCTACTTCAAATCCACGATCTTGTAGCAACTCGGTAAGGTGGTCATACCACACACGTGGGGCTTGTTTAAGGCCATAGAGTGCCTTATTGAGTTGATACCCATGATCCGGGAAGTAGGGGTCCTCGAACCCGGGGGGTTGCTTGACATAAACCAACTCATTAATGGGACCATTAAGAAAAGCACTTTTCACATCCATTTGTTGCAACTTAAAGTTGTGATGGGAAGCATAAGCAATCAACAAATGAATGGATTCAAGACGAGCAACGGGAGCAAAGGTTTCACCGTAGTCGATACCCTCGACTTGGGAGTAGCCTTGTGCTACCAATCTTGCCTTGTTGCGAATGATGTTCCCATGAGCATCTTGCTTGTTCTTGAAGATCCACTTTGTTCCAATGATGTTGTGGTTCCCCGAAGGTCTTGGCACCAATCTCCACACCTTGTTGTACTCGAAGTTGTTTAGTTCTTCATCCATGGCATTGAGCCAATCCGAGTCTTCGAGCGCCTCATAGACCTTTTGGGGTTCAACACAAGAGACAAACGCATGATGTTCACAATAGTTAGCTAATTGTCTATGAGTGCTTACCCCCTTTCTTAGACTTCCAACCACGTTTTCCATGAGATGGCCTTGGGTGGTGAGTTTGGAAGCAATCTTCGCGGCACGACGCTCTAATTCTTCCTCGGGTGAGGAAGGAGGAAGGTTAACTTGATCATCTTCAGCGCCGTCTTGAGCTTGCTCATGATCTTGAACTTGCTCGAGGGGGAGAACTTGACCTTGGGCATCATTTAAAGGTTCACCTCCATCTTGAGGTTGATCTTGCCCTTGGTCTTGTTCATAAAGGTGAGGGCCTTCACTTTGTTCTTCGGAAGCGTGTGGGTCTTGGGGAGGTGATGGCTCCACTTGAGTGGAGCATTGTCCTTCTCCTTCGGCCACAAGGGGTTCCTCAATGGGTAGGATATGACCAATACCCATTCTTCTTATGGCTTGGGGAGGAATTTCATCACCTATATCACAAGTACCACTTTGCTCCACTTGGGAGCCGTTATTTTCATAAAACTCTACGTTACACGTCTCCTCAATGAGTCCGTTGGACTTGTTGAGAACACGGTAAGCATGAGAGTTTGTAGCATAACCAACAAATATGCCCTCATGAGCTCTAGCTTCAAATTTAGACAAACGAACACCTTTCTTGAGAATGAAACACTTACACCCGAACACCCGGAAGTACTTGAGATTGCGCTTGTTCCCGGTGAGTATCTCATACGGAGTCTTGTTCAAGCCTTTGCGGAGATAGAGCCGATTGGATGCATGACAAGTTGTGTTGATGGCTTCGGCCGAGAAGTTGTATGGAGACTTGAACTCCGCCATCATGGTCCTTGCCGCATCCATCAACGTCCGGTTCTTCCTCTCTGCAACACCATTTTGTTGAGGGGTATATGGTGCAGAATATTGATGCTTGATCCCTTCATCACTAAGAAACTCATCCAAGGTGTAGTTCTTGAACTCGGTGCCGTTGTCACTTCTTATTATCAAGATCTTTGCATTGTGTTGACGTTGAGCCTCATTTGCAAAGTCGATGACGGTTTGTTGAGTCTCACTCTTCCTCTTGAAGAAGTATACCCACGTGTATCTTGAATAATCATCCACTATCACCAAGCAATACTTTCTACCCCCAATACTATCAAAGGATGGGGGCCCAAAGAGGTCCATGTGGAGGAGCTCCAAGGGTCTCTTCGAGTAGATGATAGTCGTGGGAGGGTGAGCCGTCTCATGAAGCTTTCCTTCGATACAAGCACTGCAAACACGATCTTTGGCAAAACTAACATTCGTTAGTCCATGGACATGGTCCCCCTTGAGAAGACTTTGCAAAGATCTCATATTGACGTGGGCTAAACGGCGATGCCAAAGCCATCCCACATCAACTTTAGCCATTAGGCATGTCGCGGTCTTAGTGGGTTGCTCCGAGAAGTTAACCACATAGAGACCATTCTCGACATGCCCAACAAAGGCTACTTTAAGAGTCTTGCTCCACAAGAGGGCCACGGTATCAATATCAAAGAAGGTGGCAAAACCCATTAGTGCGAGTTGACGAACAAAAAGTAAATTGAACACAAGGGACTCAACAAGCATGGCCTTCTCGATCGTTAGATCATGAGAAATGACAACCTTGCCAAGACCCAATACCTTAGAATGTGAGGCATCACCCCATTCGACATTGGTGGGCATAGATGGGATATTGTGCACGTCCACCACCAAGTCCTTGCTCCCGATCATATGATTTGTTGCTCCACTATCAAGCAACCATGATCCCCCACCGGAAGCAAACACCTACAAGAGATCAATGCTTGGTTTTAGGTACCCATTGAGTAATGGGTCCTTTGATGTTAGTAACAAGGGTCTTAGGAACCCAAATAGACCATTCAATGTACTCATAAGGAGAACCAACAAATTTAGCATAAACATGTCCATCACTAGCACGACACAACACGTAAGTGGGGTTAAAGTCGCCGGCTTTATTGGGAGAGATGGTGTTGCGCTCTTTGGCTTCACTACTCTTCCCATTGTTCTTCTTCTCCTTAGGAGCACCTTCTCCCTCCTTCACAAAGGTTTGCGTGAGCGGAGGAGGTCGATTGGTCTTGCTCTTCTTCTCCTTGTTCTTCTTCTTGTTCTTGGACTTGGGTGCGAACCCAACTCCCTCCTTGCCCACAACTTCCTTTTGATTGCTCAAAAGGTCATTTAGGTTCTTCTCGCCTTGTATGCATGACACAAGACCTTTCTCGAGTTGTTCCTTCAACTTGGCATTTTCCTCCACAAGATGCACATGCTCACAACATGGGTTAGTAGCATTTGCATTATCAATTAAGACCATGTGAGGAAATGTGGCCTTTTTCTTGGTTAGCTTAACTTGGAGTTGAGCATGAGACTCCTTGAGAGTGGCATGAGCACCTTTCAAGACCTTGTGGGCCTTGTCAAGTACATCAAACTCCTCCGTGAGTCTAACATGATCAACCCCAAGTTTAGCCTTCTCGGAAGCTAGAACACGAGACACAACAAGAGCATGATCAAGATCTTTCTTTAGTTTAGCATGACCATCATTGTGTGACTCCTCAAGAGCCAAACAATGCCCACGCTCTTCCTCAAGAGCATTAGAGAGATCCAATATCTCATCGGCATAGTCACGACTATGGCTTTCCATCTTAGTGATGGTTTCTTCATGAGCCTCGATCATGTCATTGGCTTCACCAAGTTGTTCCAAGAGAGCAACAAAGTGCTTCTTGGATTTGCCCTTGAGCTTACTCATGAAGGACTCAAATTCATTGATCTCCTCATTAGACCCCTTACCATTATCAAAGTCATCCGTTGAAGGAGGGTTAGGAATAATGGTGGTTTTGATGTTGGGGGTTACCTTGTTGGTGGCCTTATCCATGAGGCACTTGGCGGTGATGTTCTCGTTAGGTGCATCGAAGAGAGACACCCGAGGAGTTGAGACAATGGCAACGGATGCCATGGCCATTGTTTCACCATCTTCATCATCATCGTCATCCTCATGGTATTCTTCTTGAACCACCAACCCGCGAGAAGGAGTCTTCTTGGTGAAGTTGTTCTTGTTGGGGAAGGACTTGGCTTTGTCTTTTTGAATGAACTTGCCACCATTGTCTTCCCACTTCTCGTATGGACAATCCGCAACGAAATGGCTGACATTGCCACAGTTGAAACAAGTTCTAACTCGTTGCTTCCCCTTGAGGCCACTTGAGTTGTTCTTGTTGAAGTTGGGTCTTGTAGTCTTCTTACTCCAAAACTGTCTTGAGGCAAGAGCCATGTGCTCATGATAATCATACTTCATGTCCTCGGGGTTGCTCTCCTCATCTTCCTCTTCTTCTTCTTCTTCTTCCACACTAACCTTGGCCTTCAAGGCAAGATTGGGCTTCTTCGCCCTTTGGGAACGGAGCACCGCATTGTCGGCGGTCTTATCCAAGATGTTCATTGCAACAAACTCATCCAACACTTCACTAGAGGTCATGGAGTGGAAGTCCGGTCTTTGGCGGATGACGGAGGACATGGCCTTGTTGTAGGGCATCATGGCCTTGAGGAACTTGCACTTGATCTAGTTGTCATCCGTGTCCTTACTCCCATGATCTCGGAGTGCGACCGCAAGTTTGGTCACTCTTCGAAAGAGCTCACGAGGTTCTTCATCCTCTTTCATTGCAAACTCATCGGCTCCATCTTGCACCACTTCATAGTTGGAGCGTTGAATGCTAGCACTTCCTCTATACATACGCTCGACACACTTCCATGCTTCTTTAGCCATGACATGAGGTCGAAGGTGAGGGAGATCTTCGGGAAGGATAGCATCTTGGATGATGAAGAGAGCACTCTCATTGAATTGATTGTCCACTTCTTCTCGAGGGGTGAAGTTGCTTGGATCATGAGGATAAAAACCTTCTTCAATAATTCTCCAAAGGTTAGTATTCACATGTTTTAAATGACGCTTGAAGCGATAAACCCAAGAATCATAATCTTCATTTTTCACATATTTAGGAGGAGGACCGGCATGATTCAAATGAGTAGAGGGGATCGGTCCTCTATACACTGGGGGTTCCACATGAGAAAAGATGCCGGTGCCATTTCTACCACTAGTAGATGGACTCTTTTCATTGTTAGCTTCCCCCTTATCGGAGTTAGCATCCGTCACCTTGTTAGTGGGATCACCCACTTTCATTGGTGAGGTAGATAGTTTAAGTCCCTCTAGAAATTCAGTAAACATGCTTTTAACCTCGGCCGTCATGGAGGTTTTCAATGTGTCTAAAGCCACATTGAATTCCTCGCGTGAGACCGAGGTTCCCCCTTCGGCCGAAGTCGAGATGGGATTCACACCGGAGTGTTCCTCCGCACCGTCATTGACGTCAACCATACTCTTCGGACGGCAAAGTCCTTAATAAAGAGACGAGGCTCTGATACCAACTGAAAGGATCGATATGGTTGACTAGAGGGGGGTGAATAGGCAACTAACAATTTTTAAACTTTTCTTTAACAAATTAATACTTGCAATGAAATAGGTTGTCTAGATGTGCAACTACGTGGACAACCTATATGATGCAAAGACAATAAGCACACAAGCAAGCAATGGATATAACTCAAGTAAGCTTGCAAAAGTAAAGGGATAAGATAACCAAGAGTGGAGCCGGTGGAGACGAGGATGTGTTACCGAAGTTCCTTCCTTTTAAAGGGAAGTACGTCTCCGTTAGAGCGGTGTGGGGGCACAATGCTCCCCAAGAAGCCACTAGGGCCACCGTAATCTCCTCACGCCCTCACACAATGCGAGATGTCGTGATTCCACTATTGGAGCCCTTGAAGGCGGCAACCGGACCTTTACAAACAAGATTAGGGCAATCTCCACAACACTTGGAGGCTCCCAACAACACCACGAAGCTTCACCATAATGGAGTATGGCTTCGAGGTGACCTCAACCGTCTAGGGTGCTCAACACCCAAGAGTAACAAGATCCACTAGGGATAAGTGGGGGGAATCAAATTTCTCTTGGTGGAAGTGTAGATCTGGGCCTTCTCAACCAATCCCGAGCAAATCAACAAGTTTGATTGGCTAGGGAGAGAGATCGGGCGAAAATGGAGCTTGGAGCAACAATGGAGCTTTTGGGGGAAAGAGGTAGGTCAACTTTGGGGAAGAAGACCCCTTTATATAGTGGGAAGAACAATCCAACCGTTATCCCACTCACCAGCCCCACACAGAGCGGTACTACCGCTGGGGAAGGGCGGTACTACCGCTCCGGGCGGTACTACCGCTCGACCCAGCGGCACTGCCGCGCTGCCTGGGGCCCTGACCCCAGGGCGGTACTACCGCCAGGGAAGAGCGGTACTACCGCTCCGGGCGGTACTACCGCTCAGACCCAGCGGTACTGCCGCGCTGCCCAGGGCCCTGTCACCAGGGTGGTACTACCGCTAGGGAAGGGCGGTACTACCGCTTAGAGCGGTACTACCGCTCTGAGAGCGGTACTACCGCTGTGGACGCGGTACTACCGCTAGGGCAAAGCAGAGCATAGTAAGGGGAAAACAGCAGCTCCAGAGATGCGGAAGGAAAGACGACGGGTGTGATAATGATGTGTACGTGAGATTCCACCCAAGTCTTACCAAAATGGATCCCCTCTTGATAGTACGGTGACTCCTACGAAACTAGTCCACCAACAACGAAATGAAGGAGCTACACCGTCTTGAATTACAACACCGAGGGGAGGAAATCATCTCGTGCCAATGGATGAATCTCTGAAAGAACTAATGCACACGATTAGTCCGCACAAGCATTGTCATCAATCACCAAAACATATTGGGAATAAATATGCCCTTACAAAAGGAGTGGACCTTTTGTGGTCTTGAGTGATGGTTGTTGGGTTAAGAGCGTGTGTTATTATACGGTTCTGGATGTTTGGTCGTTGATAACTGTAGCCAATCTGTAAATGGTCAACTTCCCCTACGCCAAGGCTAGGGTTTTGCTCCTCTCGGACGATCGCATCGCCCGTGAGTCCCCCCACGATTCGCAGCCCTCTCGCCGAGGCTTGCGAGGCCCTGACCGGCGCCCCCCTCTGCCAGCGGGGATGGAACCGGTAGCCGATGCCCTGTCTGGTACTAGCGCTGGCGGCGCCGCCGCCAAAGCTTCAGATCTGGGAGATTACATGGAACAACTCAACCTGGAGGAGGAGGATTTCGATGATTTGGTGATCGAGGAGGATGATCCGGCTGTTAACGAGGGAGTACGCTGGCTAGCCCTAGCTAGGGTTCACACAGAGAAGAGTTTTAGTCCGACGGCGTTCTACAAAGATATGCGTGCGGCCTAGAATACGGCGAAGCCCGTGAGGTTCAGACCCATTGGACCGAACGTATTCGTGGTGCAGGTGGAGTGCCTCGGAGATTGGGAGCATATGGTGGAACAAGGGCCTTGGCTGTTCAGGAATCTAGCGGTACTGATGGCCCCGTACGATGGTTTCACGAAGGCGGAAGATGTGCCCATGCTGTTCTTGCCGATATGGCTTCAGATTCACAAGTTGCCCGAAGGGTTTTGCAAGCAGAACATAGTTGAATCCTTGCTGAGGAAGTCGGGAGAGATCTTGGAGATGAGGTTGAACGGGAATATCCGAGGGGACTATGTGAGGGTTAGGGTTCGCCACGACATCCGAAAACCCCTCACAAAATTCGTGAGCATCGTCAGAGGAGCGGAAAGGCAAGTGTTTCTCGTTCGTTATGAAAAGCTAGCTCGTTTTTGTAGCGTTTGTGGTCTTATTGGACATGACTACAAGGAGTGCGGATCCGGCGTTCATGATGAAAAGGAGAAGAAGTTTGGTCCTTGGCTCTATGCAGATGGGCCAAATAAAACAAGATCGGATGAATTTGGGCGGGGCAACAATAAGCAGAAGCAGCAACAGCAAACATCATCAAGGGAGAAGGGTGTACAAAAGTCCCAGGACCCCGAGCTCGTTGATACGGCTACTAGCCCATCAAAACAGGTGGCCAGGGACATGCAAGTGGATCCGGGGGTCCGGAAGCGATTGGCCTTGGAGCTGGAAGCTGTGGAGAAACAGAAGGAAACCATGCCCGCAACGCTAGCGTTAACTCAAGGCTTGGGGGAGGATGGTGAGGGAAGTACTTCTCCTACCAATAGCTCAAACAGTAAAAGGGATAGAATTAGCTCACAAATGGTGTCTGATGATAGATCGGCGGCCTCCTTTCAGGAGGACCGCTGGACGCAATGAATATTCTAGCATGGAACTGCCGGGGGGGGGGGACCACCGGGCAGTTCGTGAGGTCGTGGCCCTCTCAAAAGCCAATAACCCCAAGCTTGTTTTCCTCTGTGAAACCAGGCAAGCATCAAATAAAGTGGAGAAGCTAAGATGGAGACTTGGTCTAAAGGGATTCCATGGTGTGTGTAGCAATGGTCGGAGTGGAGGTTTAGCGCTCTTTTGGGACGAATCTCTCTTAGTCACCGTTCTGGATTCTTGTCAGAGATACATTGATGTTTCAGTGGCAGATATTGGTGTGGGTATAGAGTGGAGGAGTACGTTTGTTTACGGGGAACCACGAGTTGAGAATATACAGAACATGTGGGATCATCTCACCAGGCTACGGGCTACATCCCCGGCACCTTGGTTTGTCTGCGGAGACTTCAACGAGGCGTTGTGGCAACACGAACATCTGTCAAGGACGATGCGGGCAGAACCCCAGATGGCAGCCTTTCGAGACTGTCTCATTCTGTGCGAGCTCGATGACCTTGGCTTTAGTGGTATTCCATACACATATAATAACAGGCAGGATGGTAACCGCAATGTGCAAGTACGTCTTGATCGTGCATGTGCGGATGAATCATGGAGAGAGTTGTTTCCAGCAGCTCGGGTTGTGCACCTAGCCTCGCCGTGTTCTGATCATAGCCCGCTCCTAGTGCAGCTAATGGGAATGCAGGGAGATCGGAAGAGGGGTGCAAGCCCTAGATATGAGATCATGTGGGAGAGGCATCAGGCGCCCCCAGAGGTAATTGCTAAATCATGGGCCACTAGTAAGCCTAGTGGGAACCTGAACTCGATGGCGGCTGCTTTAAAGCAACTCATGAAAGACTTGAGGCAATGGAGCGCAGAAAATTTCGGTAATGTTCTCAAGGAGATAGAAATGCTCCAGTCTCAGCTTGCAGACCTACAACTTTCTGGAGCGGATCGGGCTCTTCTCCGAGCTAAGATGAATTAGTTAGATGAGCTGCTATACAGAGAGGAAATGATGTGGCTTTAGCGGTCCCGTATCACATGGTTGAAGGAGGGGGAACGGAATACCCAATTCTTACATCGGCGGGCCGTGTGGAGAGCTAGGCGAAATCATATCCAACGTTTGATGAAGGCGGATGGCTCCTGGTGCTCTGTCCCGACGGAGATGGAGAGGATGGCGTCCTCCTATTTCAAGGAGATCTTCACCAAGGATCCTACCTTGGTTGCAGATGAGGTTCTGAATTGCATTGCACCGAAAGTAACTGTCGAGATGAACGAGGCCCTTTGCAAGGCATTTTCTGAGCAGGAAATTTCAGATGCCCTATTCCAGATTGGACCCTTGAAGGCCCCTGGGTGTGATGGCTTTCCTGTACGTTTTTATCAACGCAATTGGGCGGTGCTCAAACCGGAGATTATTGCGGTAGTTCAAGAGTTTTTTAGCACAGGGATTATGCCGGAGGGTGTTAATGACACTTCTATTGTGTTAATCCCCAAAGTTCCTCACCCCAAGGAGCTAAAGGATTTCCGGCCAATAAGTTTATGTAATGTGGTATACAAGATTGTGTCGAAGTGCATGGTGAATAGGTTGCGGCCTATGCTTAATGAACTTATCTCAGAAAACCAAAGCGCCTTTATCCCAGGGAGACTTATATCTGATAATTCTATCATTGCTTTCGAGTGTATCCACCATATTCAATCAGTGAAGGAGAACTCCCGGCTTTGTGTGCTTATAAACTGGACCTCTCGAAGGCCTACGATCATGTGGACTGGGATTTTCTTCAGAAGGCCTTGACAAAGTGGGGTTTCTCGGACACCTAGGTTTCGAGAGTGATGGCATGTGTTACGTCTGTCAGATACTCAGTGAAGTTTAATGGCAGGTTACTGGAATCATTTTCCCCGTCAAGGGGCTTGCGGCAAGGTGACCCCCTGTCCCCCTTTCTGTTCTTATTTGTGGCTGATGCCCTTTCTGCCTTGATCAGTAATTCTATGCGGGAAGAGGGCTTGCAAGGGGTGAATATTTGTCGCGGAGCTCCTGTGATTTCTCATCTTCTTTTCGCGGATGATTCGCTGTTATTTTTTCATGCTACCGAACAACAAGCGGCACTGGTTAAAGATTTGTTGAACACCTTCGAGATGGCCACGGGCCAGTTGATAAACCCTTCAAAGTGTTCCATTCTTTTTTTAGACAATTGCTTGGCGGCTACAGCGGCAAATATCAAGAGCTTGTTGGAGATCACTCAGGAAGTGTTTGAGCCTAGATACCTAGGTCTTCCAGTTCCAGAAGGGAAAATGCACAAAGGCAAGTTTGAAACAATACAAGAACACCTAAGGAAGAGACTAATTGATTGGAGTGAGAAATATATGTCATCAGGTAACAAAGAAATCTTAATAAAGTCTGTAGCTCAAGCTATTCCAGCTTATGTTATGAGTGTGTTTAAGTTGCCAGCCTCGGTTTGTGATGAGCTCACCCGTATGATGCGTCAATACTGGTGGGGAGAGGAGAATGGGAAGAAGAAAATGGCATGGACAAGTTGGGACAAAATGATTCTCCCCAAAGCTATGGGGGGCATGGGCTTCAGGGATATGCGAGTGTTCAACCAAGCGCTGCTGGCCAAGCAAGCGTGGAGGCTCCTTGTCTCTCCTGACAGCCTAGTTGCGAGACTAATGAAGGCAAAATATTACCCTCAAGGTCAGTTATTGGATACAGTATTTTCAATCTCTGGATCAGCTGTGTGGAAAGGCATTCTGCATGGTTTGGAGCTGCTCACAAAAGGTGTCATATGGCGGGTGGGGGACGGGGAGCTTATTCGGACATGGCGAGACCCTTGGATCCCAAGGCCTTCTTCCTTCCGGCCGATCACCCCAAAAGGCTCCTGCCGTCTCAATCGTGTTTCTGCATTTCTAAATGCTAACGGGGCATGGAGGGTTGATCGCCTCCGTGAATTTTTTTGGGAGATGGATGTTCAGCATATCCTCAAGATCCGTACCTCTCCAAGACAGCGATCTGATTTCATCTCGTGGTTCCAAGAGAAGAGTGGCGTTTTCTCTGTCAGAAGTGCATACAGATTAGCTACATACGATCACAATACAACATTTTCTGAAGGGGCAACAAGCGCGTCAGCGAGCGGTTCCCGTTCCTTATGGAACTGCGTATGGCAAGCATCAGTCTCGCAGAAGATGAAGATCACGGCATGGCAAGTTATTATGGGCGTTTTACCCACGCAGAAGTGTAAGGTGCTACGTTATATACCCACACTATCTACTTGTCGGCTATGTGGACTGGAAGAAGAGGGCACCTTCCATGCCCTAGTTGCATGCGACCATGCGCGAGCAATTTGGTTGCAGATGCGCGACAGATGGCCACTCCCACCGGACGAGTTCCTGCTTGATAACGGAAGGGAATGGCTTATGCATCTAATGTGTAGAGTTTCAAATGATGTACGGGACATGATCATCATGTTAGTTTGGCGCATATGGCAGCTAAGGAATGATCAGACCCATGGCAAGGATGCGGCGCCTGTTTCAGCCACAGTGGAGTTCCTGGACAGTTATTACAATTCAATTAAGCTTGCTGGTCGTTACTTTGTGGACGAGATTCTAAAAGGAAAAATGCCATCTTCGGCGATTCCAACAGTCCTTCCTAGAAAGGACCGTATACCTCTACCTTGGCCGGCGCCGAGCCCGGGTCATGTTGCCCTAACTGTGGATGGATCCTTCCAGGTAGCGGATAACTCAGCGGCGGCCGGTATGGTGTTGCGCAATCATCAAGGACAGATCATCTTTGCATCTTACAGAGTCCTGTTCCACTGCAACGACGCTCTGGAGGCTGAACTTCACGCACTCATGCAAGGCATGGCCTTGGCCATCCAACACTCAGAGTCCCCAGTCGTCGTTCAGTCCGATTCTTCTGAAGCCTTGGCGAGTCTCTCTAGCGATGCTCTAACTCGCTCGGCTTACGGTCATTTGGTTCTAGAGATTAAGGAGTTGGTGAGTAATAGGGAATTTGTACCTCTGAAAATTTGTCGTTCTCAGAATAGAGTTGCCGATCGTTTGGCCAACTATAGCCGGGCCGAGCGGACTACAGCGGTGTGGTTGCGCTCGGTTCCATCTTGTATTGAGGATTTGTGGCCTCTCGACTGTAACACTATGACATCTTGAATAAAACTCCCTTTACTCCGCAAAAAAAAGAGCGTGTGTTATTTTTTCCCCCCCGTTACAACGCACATGCTCTTTTGCTAGTTACATCAAATATGAACAATAACTAGCATAACTAGTAAAGCAGGGAGAAGAAAAACAAAGGTAGATGAAGCTGCTTTAGAAACTTTTGCAGAAACCAACACTAGCAGACCGTCAGCCCTGAAGATTTTAGCCACCGGTCCGCAAAACGTCGTGCCTGCACCCCTGCAATGGGCGATAAACTTCACTTGCTATGGGCTCAACAGTCTTAAACCAGCGTCAGCAGCCTTTGATTTCCTCCTTTTTTCGATAAAAAAAAGGATCAGCTAGAAATCCAATAGGCAATCAGTTTAACCAAAGTGAAAGGATCATTCATAATTTTTCTCTCAAAAATCCGATGAAGAATTTTCTCTCAAAAATCCAATAAAACTTCTCTGGAAAAATCGAAAATCAGATATGCTCGTTTCGTTGGAAGCTTGCAGTAAGTACGAGGGTACCACTGCTGGAGTAGACGGGTGAATGGAAGCGTCGGAGCGAGGTGGTACGCGGTACGCACGCATGGGCCGTCGCCGCACAGTGCGGTGCATGGCTACAGGGGTTTTGCAGGTCCGGGTGTTTCGTCACGTACGCACACTACGCAGGGCGCGGCAGCAAAAAACAGAAAATAAACTGAGACGTGAGCTCACGCGGCCCTGCGTACAGTAGAGGGACAGGGAGGGAGGGGATGATCACTGGTCAGCGAGGCTAGCCCGTAGCTGGTGCATAGGGAAGGAGCTGGCTAGCCAGCGAGAGAGCTCACAGAACAAGGCGGCCTGCGGGCTGCGGTTCCCGAAGCGGCAGCAAGGCGGGCATGCACTGGAGCAGGGGAAACGAAACAAACCAAGCCCCTGCCCTCGTACAGAGTACTGATACGTGCAGCGGCGACACCAGCACTAGCGCCAGCGAGAACCGATATGTTAACCCGGTGGAACCTGCGCGTGCCCCGCACTTGTCGCGCGCCCGCCAGCGGATTGCTACACGTGAAAGATGTACGCCGAGACCGTACGCATGTTCGTAGGAGTACCGTACCTCGGTCATGGGTGTGTACGTACATCAGCACCCTCTACGTAGTACGTCTCTTCACTGCTCAGCCGTTTCCTCTGCCAGGCCCGTCCAAATTTAGGGCCGGTTAGGGGTAGCCGGGTAGTATGTAGTATGTTTGTTCGTTTATATGAATTGAGTGTATGTTTATGTATATAAGCATCGAAGATTGTACTGTATTAAAAAATACGTTTGGGAAATTGTTAGCTTTTTCTTTCCCCTCTCACAAGGCGACCAAGAAAAGCCTTCTTTCCTTCGATCTTCACCGGAGAGTCCATGGATTCGCCTCCCCTCCGCCTGCCGCTACGGTGGCCAGTGGTGGGGATAAAGGGTGTATTCTTGGTGCCTCAGCTTAGATAGGTAGGGGTTTGGTTCTTGCAAGGGTGACGCTCTGACAGATGGCGACGCTTCTTCTTTGAGTCAGTCTTCCGTACTCCGATCCTTCTCAAGTTTGTTCGTCGTGACGGATTAGACAGAGCTCCGGTGCAGATTCCTGCCAGCTCCTCGGAGCAGCAAGGTTAGGGTTTCCCTTCGTGCGTACGCAACAGCGAGATTTGGTGTCAGGTTTTTCAGGTTTTTCAGATCGATTCAAGGATTCAATGGCGACGACCGCGGCTCCCGAACGCTGCTCCTTAGGGGCACATGCACGAAGACTTCCTGGCTATCATCGACAAGGTCAAGCCGGCTTCGATATGGGAGTGGCGACATCGGCGCATCGGCGGCTCATTCTGGCAGCAGCAATGTTTTTTTTTCAAGGAACCGACAGGAGCACTGTCTTTTTATTTGAGACAGGAAAGAGGGTCTATGTCTAGAGGTGTCACGGTTTTTTCCCCAGAAAATCTGACAAAAAAACCTCTAAAAAACCAACAAGGGATTACAAATTTACCAATGTCGGTCGCCACTAGGGCCCGCCCGAGAGCTGCCACCTCTACCTGGGTGAGACGAGTTCCGTTAGGCCTTGTTCGGTTTGGGAGGGTTTGAAGAGATTTGAAAGGGATTGAAGGGGATTAAATCCCTTGCAAGTCAAAATCCTTCTCAAACCTCCCCAATCCCCTTCAATCCCTGTGGCAAGGGGATTAACCGAACATGGCCTTAAAGATACGACGGGGGCCAGCTATTGTATGGTCGCCTAAGAAAATAATCCAGTTCAGACAAACTTTCCTCCTCTGTATGATCTATATCTAACGAACCACAGTCTTCTTCCTCCTCCTTCAGCGCATGTTGGTCAGCCCAACTTTCGACGCAAGCCGAAACCATCGGCTTTCGTCACCCCTGGTCGACGATGCTACCACACACATCTCGTCGCCGTGCTTGGCCAGAGTTGTCTCCCATGCCCAGCCGCCGCCGTCTCGTCCTTCCTTCTAACCCCCACTACTATTGCCAACCCCTCCTTCTCCGAAACCGCACACCCCTACACCCGAACTAGGCAATCTCTTTTCTAGCCTCCACCGGTGACCTGACGGGGAGCCACAACATCCCCATCTGTGGCTAGGTCTTGGCTCGTGCTCGTCGATGATGCTACGGTTGTTTGCGGCAACCCCGTCTCACCCTCAGAGGCTATGCAGATTCATCCCATGACTAATCCAGACCCCTGAAGAATAGCAAACACGCCCAAATTATCATGTGTCTTGCTTGATATGCTATCCACTTCTTTGAAGGAAAATACACACGGTTGTGTGTACCCTCACGAACTAGCAACTTGGCGAGACACTTTGCCGATATATTGCAGCGCGTGCCACTTCTGCTTTTCACTAAACGCTTTATAGATAAAGCGCACACCAAAATATATGGCTAAACGATACGAGGCAGAAGCCTTTTTACAAAGTAGATCCCGTGATAACCAGACATTTAGCATCATTGAAACGATGCTAAGTGTCGCTGCTGCCTAGTCCGAAACGAACAAGGACCTTAACCCAGACCCTGTCATGCAAAGTAGAACCACAACGACTCCCTCAAGAGGAGAGCGACACCTATGGGCGTCGCCACCGTCGCCACCAAAACGCAGGGATTTTGCTAGCAGCTCACCCGTGCCACCAGGGACAGCCGCGACGATCACAGACCTCCAGACCCGGATCTGAACGTCACCACCATCACTTGATTTCGAGCATCAAATCTTGCGAAGGCATGCGTTCAGAATAACCCCAGCTGCGAGGCTGCACACGACGTACGTGGTTAAAATGCATAACAGACAAGTCTTTGAATTCGCATGACGGTTTGATCCCTTCGATTACATAACTAAGTTTAGGAGATAGATCGATGGTGCTCCATCGCGATGATTGCAGCACAGCTAAATTTAGAAGACGCGCACTACACACTAATGTGCACTGCACTAAACTTAGAAAGATACTACACGAACAGTGAAACTGGATGCTCGCAGCGCGAACGTGGCAAATGCAAACTGGATAAAAGTGGCTAGATGCGCCTAAGGTAGTTTCAACAGGCTGCATTAGCCGCTAGATGCTAGCTACTGCACGCGTTCCTTCGGTGCATGCAGATACGCAGGGTTAGATCGCTACTTGTACCCGAACGTCTGATGGTGCTCAAAGTTGCCCGCCGGCGGCGTGCTTTCACCGCCATGGCCATTGCCGCTGCTGCCACTCCCGTCGCCATTATTGCCGCCGTTTCCGGGAGCGTAGGGCCCTCCGTAGTACGCGGCCATCCCATGCTCGCCGCCGTACATCTCGTACTGCGGGTACTGGCCGTGGTGCGCCGGCATGTGGAACGGATGGTGCGGATGCGGGGGCATGGCGCCCCCGCCGTACATGCCGGCGGCGTGCATCTGCATGTCGCCGTGCGGCACCATGGGCCCCGGCGCCCCGCGGGGTTTGAGCATCATGGGCGGCATCCCGTGGTGATGGTGGCCGACGCCGGCGCCCCGCGCCTCGCCCTCGAACTCGCGGAAGCGGTGGAGGTAGATGCTGAGGGGCTCGACGTAGTCGTCGAAGCCGAGGCGGCTCATGGCCCAGAGCACGTCCTCGGCGGTGATGGTCTTGCGCTGCTCGCGCTGGCACCGCTCGTTGGCCTCCCCCGTGATGAAGCTGATGTACTCGGACACGCACTCCTGGATCGTCTCCTTGGCGTCGTCCGATATCTTGGCGTGCGGCGGCAGCACGCGGCGCATGATGCGGATCACATTCGCGATCGGCATCAGCCTGTCCTGCTCGCGCACTGCCGGCGCCTGCCCGCCGCCGCTGCCGTTCCCCGCGGCCGCCGCCGCAGCGCCGTTCGCCGCGCCGGGGAAGCCCATGTCCATTTCGGCTGGCTAAACCTGATCGGTCGAGCTAGGGTTGTTCGTGCACGTAGTACCTAGCTAGTGGGAACACGAACTGTTGCTTGCTCGCTCGGTTGTGTGCTCTTTGTGATGTGCGAGGGAGGGAGGATACGTTAAATAGGAAGCTACGAGCGAGGTGTTGACTGGAGGAGCTAGAGCTCGAGAGGCCGGGGCATGCATGCACCGCGAGGTTTCGCCGCACCTGTGCATAACAAGTGGCGGCGTCTTCCCTGTGAATTACTGCTCCATCTGTGAACTGGTGATGCCGCGATATGGCATGCATGCTCTGCAAATCTGCATTGAGCCATGGAATCGCTATTATTCAAATGTAAAGCCGGAGTGACCAACCAAGTAGTTTTGCTATTTCCCAACACACGCCCAGTACTTAATGCACGCTTCAGATTAATTTACTGCTCACGCTACCTCTGGTAAAACTGGTTTTTATGGCCGTTGGATGCATGCGCTTATTTTCAAACAGTTTGATATTTAGGGTGCAGCTAGCTCTCATTCATATTATGAGAGTTAATAAAGTCACGTCTAACTTCTGTAGTACTTCTCAGTCCAGGTGTATAAATCACTTTACAAAAATCAAATAATCTCGAAACACTTAGGCACGGTACATTAACTCTCACCTTGTTTCTTATTTCTAGACATATCAACTAATAAGAGATGTAGGACATGCATGCTTTCAATGATTTGAGACTATCAAACATGAAATGCAATGTGTTAGTTTATTGCATGCAATGCTATTAGTTAGTCAATAAACATTTTCTCGTTTTCCTTCGTCTTGATCGCGGTGCACAACCTAAAATGACTTATGCACCTGGACAGAGGGAGTACATTGTTAATTTTACGCAAAGATACATGATTTTTTTTCTTTTTTGTTCGATTAATAAAGGTGTAGAGGTTAGATGTCACTTTGTTAATTCTTCTAGATGAGAATTAGCAAATCCTGACATTTATATGAGTCTCCTGAAAATAGAATTGGGATAGCAGCAAGATAGCCCCAAGGCACCAGCAGAGGCGTGGATGAGGGTTAATCGGTGTGGGTTAGAGCATCTTCAACAGCCGCCCAACGGGCGACGTGCTAAAAAATAGTTTGCCGCACGCCCATCGTCAGGTTTGGCGCGACGCACAACGTTGTCTCCAGCAGCCGCGCTAAAATACAGCACGCGCGTGCAGCTCCAGCAGCGCGCTAAAATGCAGCGCGCGTAAGAGCATCTCCAACAGGCGCGGCAAAACGCGCGCCCGCGCGGTAATATCATTTTCTCGCGCGCGCCAGTTGGTTCCGCGCGCTCCAGCGGTGGCGGGAAGTTAGCGCGCGCGGGAAGCGTTTGCGCGCGCGCGGTAGAAAGCGGCACGCGGCGCGCTAGATTTGGCGTGCCGCTTCGCGCGCGCCTATAAAGTCCCGCGCTTCGCCACGCGCACAGAACAGCCACGCGCCCTTCTCCTCGCAATCTCGCCGCTTCGCACTCCACCGCTTCGCCGCGTCGCCGCTTTCTGCGCCACCACCGCGCCACCATGCCGCCGCGCCGCCGGGGTGCTTCGGGCTTTCGCGGCGTCCGCGAGCGCCCCAACGGCTGGTACTCTGCCGAGATACGGGCCGGCGACGTACGGCTCGGCCTCGGGACGTTCCGGAGCGCGCGCGAGGCGGCCCGCGCGTACGACGCTGCGGTGTGGCGCTTGGACAGGCCCCGATCCCAGATGAATTTCCGGGACGTCTTCACGCGCGAGGAGGCGCAGCGCCTCGCCCCTCCGCGGCGGCTGATCACGGACATGGACCGTGCCGACCACGCTCGGCGGCAGCGCCGTCTCCTCGTCGCCGAGGAGGACGAGCGAGCCATGGTGGAGTGGCGCCGTCGCCACCCAGAGGACGTCGACGCCGAGCATGCCTACTGGGCGGAGAGGACGGCAAGGCGCCGCTCGGAGCGGGCGGACCGGCGTCAGCGGAAGGCAGTGGCGAACGAGTAGTGCGACATCGTCTCCGCAGGTGGGAGGTCGTTCTTCACCTCGGACGATGAACGTTGGGACGACGTCTGGCTCTCAACCTGGGACGACACCGACGAGGATGACGATGGTGATGGCAGCGACTTAGAGTAGTTTTCTATCTATGTATGCCATAGTAATTTCTATCTATCTATCTATGTATGTTGAACTATCTATCATCTATGCCGTAGTAGTTGCAGCGATGTAAAATATCTATGTATTGCTTTTTTTATGTATGCAATTTTAATTAAAAAAATATTATAGAATGAGTGCAGGTGCTGCATTTTATTGCGCCTGCTGGAGCTGCGCGCGCGCGGCTTTTCAGCGCGGCTGCTGAAGCAAACGCTGCGTGCCGTGCCAAACCAGGTGATGGGCGCGCGCCAAATCTGTTTTTACAGTGCGGCGCGTTGGGCGCCTGTTGGAGATGCTCTAAGTACATATTTGTTGTCTCCAGCAGCCGCGCTAAAATACAGCACACACGCGCAGCTCGAGTAGCGCGCTAAAATGCAGCGCGCGTAAGTACATATTTGTTGCATTTTGAACACAAAATAAATTTCACATAGATATTAAAAATGATACAAATATATTTTACATAGTTCATAGACGATACAAACTAGGTAAAACAAGTTCATAGCATAGATAGATAAAACCGAACTACGGTGCAACTACATAAAAGAAACTACAGTGCAACTACATAAAATAAACTACGGTGCAGCTAGATAAAACTACGGTGCAGTTAGAACTACTCCGAGTCATCATCATCATCCTCATCCTCGGAGGTATTGTCCGAGGTATCGATCCATATGTCCTCCCAACGTTCATCGTCTGACGTGGAGATGGTCCTCCCACCTGCTTCAATGATATCACACTATGATATCGCCAATGCCTTCCGCCGGCGCCGGTCCGCCCGCTCCGCACGGGGCCTTGCCGTCCTCTTCGCCCAGTAGGCGCGCTCGTTGGCGACGTCCTCCGGGTGGCACCGGCGCCACTCCGCCATGGCTTGCTCGTTCTCCTCGGCGACAAGGAGGCGGCGCTGGAGCCAAACGTGGTCCGCACGGTCCTGGTTCGTAATCAGACGAGGCGGAGGGGCGACGGCCTGCGCCCGTTCGCGCGTGTGGACGTCCCGAAAGTTCATCTGCGACGGGGGCCTCTCTACGCGCCACGCCGCCGCGTCGTACGCGCGGACCGCCTCGTGCGCGGTCCAGAACGAGCCGAGGCCGAGCCGAACGTCGTCGGACCGGATCTCGGCGAAGTACCAGCCGTTGGGGCGCTCGCGGACGCCGCAGAGCCCAAAGATCCCCGGCGGCGCGGTGCCATGGTGGCGCGGTGATGGCGGGGCGCTGGAAGCGGCGAGAATGCGTGGAAGCGGCGAGGTGGCGAGGGAAAGGGCGCATGGCAGTGTGGTGGAGCGCGTGACGAGCGTCGTATTTTATAGACACGCGCGAAGCAGCGCGCCAAATCTACCGCGCGAGCTGCCGCTATCTCGCGCGCGCTATCGCTTCCCGCGCGTTGTAGTTTCCCGTCCCCGCTGGAGCACGCAAAAAGTTGCCGCGCGCTAAAACCCGGTTTACCCTTCGCGCGCGTCTTTTGACGCGTCCGTTGGAGATGCTCTTTGGAAGGCCTTTTCGATTTGACAGCCAATAGATTGGAGCGAGCTTGAAATAGAGACATGTACGCCATGGCTCACCGGCGAGGACTCGAACAAAACCTCGCCATAGGTGAGGTAGGGGGAGAGGAGGGGGCGGCAGGGTGAAGAAGATGCATGTGTTTGAAGCAAGAAGATGAACATTGTCGATGCGTGTTTGCAGGACGGAGAAGGGAGACAACCGCTGGATTTCAATCCAATTGTCCGGATGAAATCGACTAAAACACGTAGACGGTCATTTTCAGAACTTTGAACATAGTAGCTTAGCCTCGGTTAGATGGAGGCTGAAGGCTGACATAAGTGATGTATACATAAGAAGAGTAACAATGAGACTTATTTTAGAGACCGGGCTCAAAGAAGCCCGATATTTCAGAAAGACTGAAAATGTTTTATTAGTTAAAAAAATAGATATTTTTTGTATGGATGCATATTGATGTTGTTTCACATGTATGTAAAACTAAAATACAATAATTTGTAGCCTGCATAAAAGGACAAATCCTGGCCCAAAAATAGTATAAGAAAGGCCCGTTTTTATACACGCATTTTCTTTTTCGTGTGCACTACATATGAAAATTATATGCACATCTATATGTGTGTGTGCTTTTTCCAGAATATTTTGAGGTGTTTAAAATCAAGTTTCTGGCTAAAAAATTAAAGAGCCGTCTGGAACACTCAATACTCCTACTCCCTAAACACCTCCCAACATCGAATTGAGGAATTGTGAACCAAACTGTCGTTATATGGTTAGAGCATCTCTAACAGACCCCGCAAAACCACAAACTGTAAAACTGGGATACCGGTCGGAAAAAACGTATTTTAAGGGTTCGTTTTAGCTACAGCCGAATAGATACTGTAAAACTGGGATAAAGAGCTCCTTCCTCAAGTCCGTCCGCTGCAGCCCCTTCCCCCAGCCGGCCGCGCCCAACCCCATCGGCCGCACCCCATCGCCCGCCAGCCATGCCCTGCCGCTCATTGGCCGTGCCCCGTCGTTGCCGGCCGCACTCCGTCGCCCGCCGATCGTGCCCCGTCGCTCATCGGCCGCGCCCCGTCACCATGCCAGTCGCGCCCCGCCTCGCCGGCCACACCCCGTCGCCTCTGCCGTCCTCACCTTGCTCTATTGCCAGCCGAGCCGGCCGAGCGGTGCCGCTTTGCCTGCCGCGCCGGGAATATTCCGGCGGCCAGGCTGAGGCCATGGGAGGCCAAAGCGATGTCGACCTCGTCCAATTCAAACTGGCGGCGATCGATTGCGGCGTCTAGCAGCCTTTTCCGGTGTGCGGTAATGAATTCCGGCGAGTTTAGGGCGGATTCCGGCAAACTCTGCGGCGGCGTGTTTGCTCCGACGAGGTGGTATACGGGGCCCCTTAGATTCGGCCTTCCAACCTCCAAATATAAGGGTTTTGAGTGCGCGTTTTCGGTGGCCCTTCAAAAATTTACGGGTTGAACCACTTTTACGGTTTTTGTTCCGGACACTGTTTTCTACCAAAACTCTAAAACGCAAAAATTATGCGGGTTTGACCATTTATACGGGGTCTGCTAGAGATGCTCTTAGGAGGACAATGGTATCCCAACCCATCAGGGTTTAAATCCTGATGCTCGCATTTATCTTGAATTTATTTCAGGATTTCCGGCGATGCGCGTTCAGTGGAAGGAGATGTTTCCGTCAACTACAATGCGCCTACAATGATACGTCAGCTCAGTCTCTGGGAGATGCTTATAAGGGTAGGATGTGTGTGTGCGTTTATAGGAATACGTGTATCCGTGTATGTATGAGCGTTCGCGTCTATACTGTACTGTGTTAAAAAAACATCGCATCGAGAGTCATCGCACGTAGTGTGGCTAATATGCTTCCAACCATGCATGCGTCTGCAGTGTGCTCACCCTGGCAGAGCCGCAGCACTAGTGGAATACGTACTGATGAAAATGTCAGGTCGTGCATAAATTGGGCTTGCGTACACAGAGATGACGTGATCGTAAGTACATGGACACGCTAACACTATTGGCTTTTTCTTAAAGTACATGAGGGCGCAAACATAGGTTACGTACAGAACAGGCATATACACGGAGTGCAAAGGAATATGTAACCACTATAGAAAAATGTAATTTGTCATGGTCTACACATTTTAGAGATGTACTTTATCCCTTTTTTTTTCTGCAGTGGAGATCTCGACTTTATCCGAATGATGAAATATTTGAACAAGTTTAGCGTATCGCCAACACCGACCCTAAAAACGCCGGACTGCACGTTTCAGGCGTGTTTTGTATCCAATACGGTCCTTCATTGGTCCGTTCGACACCAGAGACAAACTGTCCGGGGGGGGGGGGGGGTTCTCTTTATAGGCGCCAGCCACGTGGGTTTGGCAAATGTGGCCCACCCAAAATCCTCTCTCGCCCGCACGCTTTCCCGCCCGACGCTGGTCGGCGCCACACCAGAGCGTCAGCTCTGCATTCATACCGGCACAGAGCGGACACGACCTCTCACTAGAGCCGACATGGAAGCCGTGTGCCGGCCGAGAGCGCCGCTGCGCCGCTTCCTGGTGCACACAACATCTCTCCGCATTCAAACGGCTCCAGTCTGTCCGCCTCCCTCCATTAAACGTACGCAATTGCCGAGGAACCCGTTCATCCGTCTGCCGCCCAACATTAAGGACCACGCCACCTGGCCTGTCCTCGCCCGCTATTTAAACCCTAGGATGACAACACAACCGCATCCATCCGCCTTCCTCCGTTCTCTATCTCTTCTCCGCACCACACCCTCCATGGCCTCCTCGAGCTACAAAGCCTTGTGGGATGGCCTCTCGTCTGAATAGAAGGAAGAGATCACCGCCATTGCAGCCAACAGGCAGACCATGAGACAGACGATCTCACCGGAGGCCCGCGCTCTGGACTCGCCGTTGAGAAACGTAGTAGAAAATAAAAAAAGTCCATCATACAATGATGGTTCAGGAACATTATGAAGATGCATATAGAGGTTTAGATCGGATCGATACCAACTTCGAGTTGCAGTGGAAGAAGAGTTGGTGTAGATCGTACTTGAAGTCGCTCGAACCATTCACGAACGATCCCTCGAACTGAAGACCGAAAGAACGACCTCTCTACAATTTGCATGCGTACAAACTTCACGATCCGACAACTCTTCGTCGTCCAGAGCTAATCGTTGCAGGAGAATTAGATAGAAGAAGAGAACCACACAAGGCTTCTCTATTGTGAGGATTAGTGAGACCTAGGTCTAGCTCTAGTTAGATCAACTCCAACTTAGAACTAGAACTAGAGAACCAAAGGAGGCTCCAAAACTTGTATCCTCCAAGGGAAAAATCCTAATATAATATAGGTTGGAGGAGAGAGGGAGGGTGCCTCAAGGGGGACCCTCCTCCTCCTTGCGCCGGCCCTAGGGGGTAGAGGAGTCCTCCTCCACCTCCAAATCAGGCCCCTCTAGCTTGTCATACAAGCTAGTCAAGCTAGTGGGCGCCGCACTTTGTTATTGGGCCCTAGGGCCCAATAATTCTCCACCACTTGACCCTTTTATATTTTCTTTGGTCCGTTGGTATTAAAATAATTCTAAAAGCCTCCTAATCAATACTATAGCCTTTTATTATTAATTTAACATCTCCAGAAACATTTTACACCTATATATCAATTCCCAACATTACCCGGTAAACCCCGAAACTCTTCCAGTAACTCCGAAACGCTTCCGGTTTCTCTCGAAACTCTTTCTAATATTCGTGAAACTAGTTTTTGAATGTTTCTCATAACTCTTACGCCACTAAAACTCAAAAGATTGTGATTCCCTTAAGCTTGCTTTTTGAAAGATCCAGCTTGGCTGGCTTCAATAGATTTAGCAGGGAGCAGACATGTTACAAAAGTTGATCAAAAGATCAAAGACTAAAACTAGAGGTACATGGAACATAAGAAAGATCTATTGGGGGATTTTTTTTATCTCGCTTCTAAATCCCCGAATGGGGTCTGTATAGTTTTGGCTCCCGCTAAACGCCACTACTCCATGTTTCGCCGTATCGCCGCAATGATATCAGAGGAGTTAGCCCGTTTAGTCCTAAAAACGCAATTGTTTCGCTCGCACGAGATCTCCCATGTGGTGGACATGATCATGGTCTTTACTCCTTTTCTCCCCTCTCTGTCCGTGTGCGAGATCATGTTTCTAATTGTCGAGGCTGTGCTGGTTTGTTCTCCCGTTTGAATGGTGAGCGATGAGCATCCCTTCCACATTGCCACCTCTGCCCAGACTGCACGCGAGAGCTGGCAGTACCAGAACAAATGGACAGAAGTTTCCAAGTTTCTCATGCAGAATTGGCAGAAGAATGCATTCGGCCATCCGGGGCGCTAGAAACAATTGTTGCACGAAAGCCTGTCCAAGTGAAGCAGCCAAGAAAAGATTTTGATCCTTTAAGCTTGTGACCCTGTAGGTTCAGTAAAACATAGACATGAACAGAACTCCTTTCGTTTAATGACCAATAGTAGAGCCATGGACATCCATATTGATCTACAAAAATGATATTCGAGTGAACCTTTGGTTATCATGTCATATTCCCTTTGCTTGACGGTACTTTACAAAATCCGAGGTGTGATATATCAGTACCCTCTTGCACTACTAGGGAAAAGCCTAGCAGTAGCGCTGGTTTTTGGCCTATCAGTAGCGCGGGGTGCCGCGCTACTTATACGGCACTATAGCTAATGGTTAGCAGTAGCGTTGGTCCAAACACACTACTGCTATACGCACTTAGTAGTAGCGCATTTCGTAGGAAGCGCTACTGGTAAATACTAGCAGCGCGCCTCTGTGCCCGTGCCACTACTATTATTGCGTATTCTACTTCTTTTTCATTTTATGTCGTATTCATATACCATTATACAAGTTTTCATACAATAGCAATTTAGAGATTGTTTTTACATCATAATGAGTTATTACATCACTGGGTGAAAGTGTTGGGGAACGTTGCAGAAAATTAAAATTTTTCCTACGGTTTCACCAAGATCCATCTACGAGTTCATCCAAGCAACGAGTCAAGGGGAAGAGTTTGCATCTACATACCACTTGTAGATCGAGTGCGGAAGCGTTCAAGGGGATGGTGATGATGGAGTCGTACTCGTCGTGATTCGGATCACCGATGACCAAGTGCTGAACGGACAACACCTCCGCGTTCAACACACGTACGAAACGGTCGACGTCTCCTCCGTCTTGATCCAGCAAGGAGGAAGGAGAGGTTGAGGAAGGCAGCTCCAAGGGCAGCACGACGGCGTGGTGCAATTGGTGCAGCAGTATTCCGACAGAGCTTCGCCGAGCACGTACGGAGGAGGAGAGGTGTTGGGGAGGGGAGGGGCTGCGCCTTGAGTTGTGGTGTTACAGCCCTCCCCTCACCCCTCTATATATAGGAGGAGAGGGGCAAGGGGGCCGGCCCTCTAGGGGAAACCCTAGAGGGGGGCGGCGGCCAAAGGGTGGGGGGCTTGCCCCCCAAGCAAGGGGGGTGCGCCCCCTTTAGGGTTTCCCCCCCAACCCTAGGCGCATGGGCCCAAGGGGGGGGGAGCCAAGCCCACTAGGGGCTGGCTGCTATCCCTACGCAGCCCAAGTGCCCCCCCGGGAGGGGTGGTCCCTCCTGGTGGACCCCCGGAACCTTTCCGGTGGTCCCGGTACAATACCGGTATGACCCCGAAACTTTCCGGTGCCCGTTTAACAACTTCCCATATATAAAACTTTACCTCCGAACCATTCCGGGACTCCTCATGACGTCCGGGATCTCATCCGGGACTCCGAACAACATTCGGTAATCACATACTTGTCTTCCTGATAACCCTAGCGTCACCGAACCTTAAGTGTGTAGACCCTACGGGTTCGGGAGACATGCAGACATGACCGAGACTCTCCGGTCAATAACCAACAGTGGGATCTGGATGCCCATGTTGGCTCCCACATGCTCCTCGATGATGTCATCGGATGAACCACGATGTCGAGGATTCGATCAAACCCCGTATACAATTCCCTTTACAATCGGTACGTTACTTGCCCGAGACTCGATCGTCGGTATCCCAATACCTTGTTCAGTCTCGTTACCGGCAAGTCACTTTACTCATACCGTAATGCATGATCCCATGACCAGACACTTGGTCACCTTGAGCTCATTATGATGATGCATTACCGAGTGGGCCCAGAGATACCTCTCCGTCATACGTAGTGACAAATCCCAGTCTCGATCCGTGTCAACCCAACAGACACTTTCGGAGATACCTGTAGTGCACCTTTATAATCACCCAGTTACGTTGTGACGTTTGGTACACCCAAAGCACTCCTACAGTATCCGAGAGTTACACGATCTCATGGTCGAAGGAAGAGATACTTGACATTGGAAAAGCTCTAGCAAACGAACTAACCGACCTTTGTGCTATGCTTAGGATTGGGTCTTGTCCATCACATCATTCTCCTAATGATGTGATCCCGTTATCAACGACATCCAATGTCCATAGCCAGGAAACCATGACTATCTGTTGATCACAACGAGCTAGTCAACTAGAGGCTCACTAGGGACATATTGTGGTCTATGTATTCACACGTGTATTACGATTTCCGGATAATACAGTTATAGCATGAATAAAAGACTATTATCATGAACAAAGAAATATAATAATAATACTTTTATTATTGCCTCTAGGGCATATTTCCAACAGTCTCCCACTTGCACTAGAGTCAATAATCTAGTTACATTGTGATGAATCGAACACCCATAGAGTTCTGGTGTTGATCATGTTTCACTCGCGAGAGAGGTTTAGTCAATGGATCTGCGACATTCAGATCCGTATGTACTTTGCAAATTTCTATGTCTCCATCTTGAACATTTTCACGGATGGAGTTGAAACGACGCTTGATATGCCTGGTCTTCTTGTGAAATCTAGGCTCCTTTGCAAGGGCAATAGCTCCAGTATTGTCACAGAAAAGTTTGATCGGCCCCGACGCATTGGGTATGACTCCTAGGTTGGTGATGAACTCCTTCACCCAAATAGCTTCATGTGCTGCCTCCGAGGCTGCCATGTACTCCGCTTCACATGTAGATCCCGCCACGACGCTCTGGTTGCAGCTGCACCAGCTTACTGCTCCACCATTCAACATATACACGTATCCGGTTTGTGACTTAGAGTCATCCGGATTTGAGTCGAAGCTAGCGTCGACGTAACCCTTTACGACGAGCTCTTCGTCTCCTCCATAAATGAGAAACATGTCCTTTGTCCTTTTCAGGTACTTCAGGATATTCTTGACCGCTGTCCAGTGTTCCTTGCCGGGATTACTCTGGTATCTTGCTACCAAACTCACGGCAAGGTTTACATCAGGTCTGGTACACAGCATGGCATACATAATAGATCCTATGGCTGAAGCATAGGGGATGAGACTCATCTCTTCTTTATCTTTTGCCGTGGTCGGTGACTGAGCCGAGCTCAATCTCACACCTTGTAACATAGGCAAGAACCCTTTCTTGGACTGATCCATTTTGAACCTTTTCAAAATCTTATCAAGGTATGTGCTTTGTGAAAGACCTATGAGGCGTCTCGATCTATCTCTATAGATCTTGATGCCTAATATATAAGCAGCTTCTCCAAGGTCCTTCATTGAAAAACACTTATTCAAGTAGGTCTTAATGCTGTCTAGAAATTCTATATTATTTCCCATCAAGAGTATGTCATCTACATATAATATGAGAAATGCTACAGAGCTCCCACTCACTTTCTTGTAAACGCAGGCTTCTCCATAAGTCTGCATAAACCCAAACGCTTTGATCATCTCATCAAAGCGAATATTCCAACTCCGAGATGCTTGCACCAGCCCATAAATGGATCGCTGGAGCTTGCATACTTTGTTAGCGCTCTTAGGATCGACAAAACCTTCCGGTTGTATCATATACAGCTCTTCCTTAAGATGCCCGTTAAGGAATGCCGTTTTGACGTCCATCTGCCATATCTCATAATCATAGTATGCGACAATTGCTGACATGATTCGGACGGACTTAAGCTTCGCTACGGGAGAGAAAGTCTCATCATAGTCAATCCCTTGAACTTGTCGATAACCCTTAGCCACAAGTCAAGCTTTATAGATGGTGACATTTCCATCCGCGTCCGTCTTCTTCTTAAAGATCCATTTGTTTTCTATCGCTCGCCGATCATCGGGCAAGTCAGTCAAAGTCCATACTTTGTTTTCATACATGGATTCTATCTTGGATTTCATGGCTTCTAGCCATTTGCTGGAATCTGGGCCCGCCATCGCTTCTTCATAGTTCGAAGGTTCACCGTTGTCTAACAACATGATATCTAGGACAGGGTTGCCGTACCACTCTGGTGCGGAACGTGTCCTTGTGGACCTACGAAGTTCAGTAGCAACTTGATCCGAAGTACCTTGATCATCATCATTATTTTCCTCTTCAGTTGGTGTAGGCATCACAGGAATATCTTCCTGAGCTGCACTACTGTCCCGCTCAAGAGGTAGTACTTCATCGAGTTCTACTTTCCTCCCACTTACTTCTTTCGAGAGAAACTCTTTTTCCAGAAAGCATCCGTTCTTGGCAACGAATATCTTGCCCTCGGATCTTAAGTAGAAGGTATACCCTACAGTTTCCTTAGGGTATCCTATGAAGACGCATTTTTCCGACTTGGGTTCGAGCTTCTCAGGTTGAAGTTTCTTGACATAAGCATCGCATCCCCAAACTTTCAGAAATGACAGCTTAGGTTTCTTCCCAAACCATAATTCGTACGGTGTCGTCTCAACGGATTTTGACGGTGCCCTATTTAAAGTGAATGTAGCTGTCTCTAGAGCGTATCCCCAAAATGATAGCGGTAAATCGGTAAGAGACATCATAGACTGCACCATATCCAATAGAGTGCGATTACGACGTTCGGACACACCGTTACGCTGAGGTGTTCCAGGCGGCGTGAGTTGTGAAACGATTCCACATTTCCTTAAGTGTGTACCAAATTCATGACTTAAGTATTCTCCTCCACGATCTGATCGTAGGAATTTTATCTTTCGGTCACGTTGATTCTCTACCTCATTCTGAAATTCCTTGAACTTTTCAAAGGTCTCAGACTTGTGTTTCATTAAGTAGACATACCCATATCTACTTAACTCATCAGTGAGAGTGAGAACATAACGATATCCTCCGCGAGCCTCAACGCTCATTGGACCGCACACATCGGTATGTATGATTTCCAACAAGTTGGTTGCTCGCTCCATTGTTCCGGAGAACGGAGTCTTGGTCATCTTTCCCATGAGGCATGGTTCGCATGTGTCAAATGATTCATAATCAAGAGACTCTAAAAGTCCATCAGCATGGAGCTTCTTCATGCGCTTGACACCAATGTGATCAAGGCGGTAGTGCCACAAGTATGTGGGACTATCGTTATCAACTTTACATTATTTGGTATTCACGCTATGAATATGTGTAACACTACGTTCGAGATTCGTTAAGAATAAACCATTGACCATCGGAGCATGACCATAAAACATATCTCTCATATAAATCGAACAACCATTATTCTCAGACTTAAATGAGTAGCCATCTCGTATTAAACGAGATCCAGATACAATGTTTATGCTCAAACTTGGCACCAAATAACAATTATTAAGGTTCAAAACTAATCCTGTAGGTAAATGTAGAGGTAGTGTGCCGACGGCGATCACATCGACTCTGGAACCATTCCCGACGCGCATCGTCACCTCGTCCTTCGCCAGTCTCCGCTTATTCCGTAGCTCTTGCTGTGAGTTACAAATATGAGCAACGACACCGGTATCAAATACCCAGGAGTTACTACGAGTACTGGTAAGGTACACATCAATTACATGTATATCAAATATACCTTTAGTGTTGCCGGCCTTCTTATCCGCTAAGTATTTGGGGCAGTTCCGCTTCCAGTGACCCTTCCCCTTGCAATAAAAGCACCCAGTCTCAGGCTTGGGTCCATTCTTTGACTTCTTCCCGGCAACTGGCTTACCGGGTGCGGCAACCTCTTTGCCGTCCTTCTTGAAGTTCTTCTTACCCTTGCCTTTCTTGAACTTAGTGGTCTTGTTGACCATCAACACTTGATGTTCTTTCTTGATTTCAACCTCTGCTGACCTCAGCATAGAAAATACTTCAGGAATGGTCTTTACCATCCCCTGCATATTGTAGTTCATCACAAAGCTCTTGTAGCTTGGTGGGAGCGACTGAAGGATTCTGTCAATGACTGCCTCATCAGGGAGGTTAATATTCAGCTGGGTCATACGGTTGTGCAACCCAGACATCTTGAGTATGTGCTCACTGACAGAACTATTTTCCTCCATCTTACAACTATAGAACTTGTCGGAGATGTCATATCTCTCGACCCAGGCGTGAGCTTGGAAAACTAGTTTCAGCTCTTCGAACATCTCATATGCTCCGTGATGCTCAAAACGCTTTTGGAGCCCCGGTTCTAAGCTGTAAAGCATGCCGCACTGAACGAGGGAGTAATCATCAGCACAAGACTGCCAAGCATTCATAATGTCTTGGTTATCTGGGACGGGAGCGTCACCTAGCGGTCCTTCTAGGACATATTGTTTCCTGGCAGCTATGAGGATGATCCTCAGGTTCCGGACCCAGTCCGTATAGTTGCTGCCATCATCTTTCAGCTTGGTTTTCTCTAGGAATGCATTGAAGTTCATGTTGACATGAGCGTTGGCCATTTGATCTACAAGACATATTTGCAAAGGCTTTAGACTAAGTTCATGATAATTAAGTTCTAATCAAATTATGAACTCCCACTCAGATTAGACATCCCTCTAGTCATCTAAGTGTTTACACGATCCGAGTCGACTAGCCCGTGTCCGATCATCACGTGAGACGGACTAGTCATCGTCGGTGAACATCTTCATGTTGATCGTATCTTCCATACGACTCGTGTTCGACCTTTCGGTCTCCGTGTTCCGAGGCCATGTCTGCACATGCTAGGCTCGTCAAGTTAACCCTAAGTGTTTTCGCTGTGTAAAACTGTCTTACACCCGTTGTATGTGAACGTAAGAATCCATCACACCCGATCATCACGTGGTGCTTAGAAGCGACGAACTGTAGCAACGGTGCACAGTTAGGGGAGAACACTTCTTGAAATTTTGTAAGGGATCATCTTATTTACTACCGTCGTCCTAAGTAAACAAGATGCATAAACATAATAAACATCACATGCAATTATATAGTTGTGACATGATATGGCCAATATCATACAGCTCCATTGATCTCCATCTTCGGGGCTCCATGATCATCTTGTCACCGGCTTGACACCATGATCTCCATCATCATGATCTCCATCATCGTGTCTTCATGAAGTTGTCACGCCAACGACTACTTCTACTTCTATGGCTAACGCGTTTAGCAGTAAAGTAAAGTAGTTTACATGGCGTTCTTCAATGACACAGGTCATACAAAAAATAAAGACAACTCCTATGGCTCCTGCCGGTTGTCATACTCATCGACATGCAAGTCGTGAATCCTATTAAAAAGAACATGATCTCATACATCACAATTCATCATTCATCACAACTTCTGGCCATATCACATCACATGATCAATCGCTGCAAAAACAAGTTAGACGTCCTCTAATTGTTGTTGCATCTTTTACGTGGCTGCAATTGGGTTCTAGCAAGAACGTTTTCTTACCTAAGAATAACCACAACGTGATTTTGTCAACTTCTATTTACCCTTCATAAGGGCCCTTTTCATCGAATCCGCTCCAACTAAAGTGGGAGAGACAGACACCCGCCAGCCACCTTATGCAACTAGTGCATGTCAATCGGTGGAACCGGTCTCACGTAAGCGTACGTGTATGGTTGGTCCGGGCCGCTTCATCCCACAATGCCGTTGAAGCAAGAAAAGACTAGTAATGGCAAGTAAGTTGACAAGATCCACGCCCACAACAAAATTGTGTTCTACTCGTGCAAAGAGAACTACGCATAGACCTAGCTCATGATGCCACTGTTGGGGAACATTGCAGAAAATTAAAATTTTTCCTACGGTTTCACCAAGATCCATCTATGAGTTCATCCAAGCAACGAGTCAAGGGGAAGAGTTTGCATCTACATACCACTTGTAGATCGAGTGCGGAAGCGTTCAAGGGGATGGTGATGATGGAGTCGTACTCGTCGTGATTCGGATCACCGATGACCAAGTGCTGAACGGACAGCACCTCCGTGTTCAACACACGTACGAAACGGTCGACGTCTCCTCCGTCTTGATCCAGCAAAGAGGAAGGAGAGGTTGAGGAAGGCAGCTCCAAGGGCAGCACGACGGCGTGGTGCAGTTGGTGCAGCAGTATTTCGACAGAGCTTCGCCGAGCACGTACGGAGGAGGAGAGGTGTTGGGGAGGGGAGGGGCTGCGCCTTGAGTTGTGGTGTTACAGCCCTCCCCTCACCCCTCTATATATAGGAGGAGAGGGGCAAGGGGGCCGACCCTCTAGGGGAAACCCTAGAGGGGGGCGGCGGCCAAAGGGTGGGGGGCTTACCCCCCAAGCAAGGGGGGTGCGCCCCCTTTAGGGTTTCCCCCCCCCCCCAACCCTAGGCGCATGGGCCCAAGGGGGGGCGCGCCAAGCCCACCAGGGGCTGGCTGCTATACCTACGCAGCCCAAGTGGCCCCCCGGGAGGGGTGGTCCCTCCCGGTGGACCCCCGGAACCTTTCCGGTGGTCCCGGTACAATACCGGTATGACCCCGAAACTTTCCGGTGCCCGTTTAACAACTTCCCATATATAAAACTTTACCTCCGGACCATTCCAGGACTCCTCGTGACGTCCGGGATCTCATCCGGGACTCCGAACAACATTCGGTAATCACATACTTGTCTTCCTGATAACCCTAGCGTCACCGAACCTTAAGTGTGTAGACCCTACGGGTTCGGGAGACATGCAGACATGACCGAGACTCTCCGGTTAATAACCAACAGCGGGATCTGGATACCCATGTTGGCTCCCACATGCTCCTCGATGATGTCATCAGATGAACCACAATGTCGAGGATTCGATCAAACCCCGTATACAATTCCCTTTGTCAATCGGTACGTTACTTGCCCGAGACCCGATCGTCGGTATCCCAATACCTTGTTCAGTCTCGTTACCGGCAAGTCGCTTTACTCGTACCGTAATGCATGATCCCGTGACCAGACACTTGGTCACCTTGAGCTCATTATGATGATGCATTACCGAGTGGGCCCAGAGATACCTCTCCGTCATACGGAGTGACAAATCCCAGTCTCGATCCGTGTCAACCCAACAGACACTTTCGGAGATACCTGTAGTGCACCTTTATAATCACCCAGTTACGTTGTGACGTTTGGTACACCCAAAGCACTCCTACAGTATCCGGGAGTTACACGATCTCATGGTCGAAGGAAGAGATACTTGACATTGGAAAAGCTATAGCAAACGAACTAACCGACCTTTGTGCTATGCTTAGGATTGGGTCTTGTCCATCACATCATTCTCCTAATGATGTGATCCCGTTATCAACGACATCCAATGTCCATAGCCAGGAAACCATGACTATCTGTTGATCACAACGAGCTAGTCAACTAGAGGCTCACTAGGGACATATTGTGGTCTATGTATTCACACGTGTATTACGATTTCCGGATAATACAGTTATAGCATGAATAAAAGACTATTATAATGAACAAAGAAATATAATAATAATACTTTTATTATTGCCTCTAGGGCATATTTCCAACAGAAAGAACCATGGATTAGTTTCAAGTGGATGGACCCATCCACTTGAAACTAATCCATGATGATTTATTATATCACTAGGTGAAAGAACCGTTGATTAGTTTCAAGTGGATGGATCCATCCACTTGAAACTAATCCACGGTTCTTTCACTCAGTCTAGTTGAAACTAATCCGCGGTTCTTTCACCCAGTGATATAATAAATCATCATCATCATCATCATATCATTAACAACTTATCATCATAATACATCATTGTCATATAACAACTCCTCATGATCGTCATTTTTGTCAATGAGACATCGCATAGAAAGTTGGTCACTAGTCATAATCCCAACTCCTCCTCCTCATCATCATCAACTCTAACACATTGTAGCACACAATAACACATTGTACCTAGGACCTACTCCTCTCTAATAGGACCTACTACCCTCTCTTAGGTAAAATAGCATAAAACAAGGTAGGCCCTGGCTCTCCATTATGGAGAATGGAGATTATCATATCTCCAATTCTTGCGCGTCGCACAATGTTGCTTCCAAGTACCTTCCTACGACTGACCATACATTTTTTCCAATCTTTGATTGTCATGTCTTCATCGGTTTTAGAAATCCGGTATAAACAACAGTGATACGTAGGATGACCTGGCCATAAGCTCATAACATCAATGCGACCTTTCGGAATCATCAGATGAGGCACACAATCCTTCGGGATTTTCTGTTGAAAAACATAGTAATAACTTCATAGTTAGCAGTGTAGTTTAGTTTTAGAAGAATTTATGCAAAAGATGCGCGGATGTCGTAATAGTAAAAAATCATACCATGGCATCTCCATGCATGTTACCGTAGTTCAACACGTGCACTAGTGGCACATATTGACCATGATGTGTAGGAGTTTGATAATAGATATTGTAGTTCTCAAGATCATTAATAAATGAGATCAGATGATTTTTCTCCTGATAAGTTAATTCTGTGCCATCGGTGTAGTAGGTTATGTCTACCATCTTCCGCGCATTCTTTGAAGAATGAAAATAAGCTATCAATAGAAATAAGTTGTCAACTATTTTGAAATAAACAATATAAATTACTTAATAACTATGTTTGAGAAACTCACATAGCGGTAGAATTGGAAGCGTATCAACAAGGACCCAAATGTCCATTATTGTCTTTGTCGATGTCAGGATCACCAAGATCAATGGTGACAAGCATACCCTCATGGAAATCATATGCCTTGCAAAGTGCTTCCTGATTCGGGCAACCAAAATGGGATACGCTCTCATAATTGTATATATTTACATCAAAATCAAAACCATGATGGGTCCTAGGTGAACTATCTTTGTTTCCATAATTTCATGATCTTCAAAAATCCATCCTCTTCAAGACATAGCGTCTTGCATGGCATGGGAAAAGCTAGTCGAATTGTAAAAGACGAAAATTACACGTTGAAGAAGCAGAAGTCGAGCGTAATTACGAAAAAACACTTTGCGTTGTTGCGCACCGTTTTAACATTGAAGGTCTCCTGGAGCTTAATGCTCAAGCGCCGACCTTCTACCAGGTGAGGCCTGTCGCAGAAACCCTGGTCGTTGCCGCACCAGTAGCACTCCGCGAGACTTTTGTCGTTCGATGACATTTCCTATGTTCATAATTCAAATATTAAACTTCTAAAATTCAATACATGCAAAAACTAAATTAGATCATTATTATTCATCACGGGTTGATTATTGGCCCGTCAAGTCTTTTTTTGAAAACTCCCAACTCACGTGGTGTATATATTCGACCCTTGGTGATGGTCGCTCCTCCCTTTGTCCCCGAGTGCATTAAACCAAAATGTCTAGCACACGGGAATGAAGGAGAAGCGACCCCCACAATAATAATTGGCATTATTCTTCTCTCATGTATGGTGGACACACTCCCTCACTGATTTTTTGAGCGTCGGTGATGGTCGTTACTCCTCCTTCCCCTAGTGCATAACAAAGGTCTGGCACAAGGAGAAGGAGAAATGACCCCCATGACAACTATCGGGATTCTTCCTCTCTCATATATGGTGCAGACTTTCTCCCTCACTCATTTTTTGATTGTCATGTATGAAGCCTTGACAGAGTTAAAGTCAACCCGAAATGTCGTTCAATTATCTTTCTAGAAAATCTAGGCGACTCGATATTTCCTACATATTCTAGCACAAGTCATGCCAAAATTCACGGAAAAATCCGGCATGACCTTTTCTAAAAAAGGACATATCGAACGCCTGAAATTTGCCGGAACGGAAATTAATCAACACTGCGACAAAACATAGGCCACTCAAAGGTGTTACCTGCAAACATGGCCGGCCACTTGGGCAAGCACATATCCTATATTTCAAAATAAGCAAAACTATTTCAAAATAAGCAAAACTAAAACATTTCAAAATTAGTATTCAAATTAGCATGCATTCAATAAGCAAAAATAAATCATCTCTTGCGTCCGTACATCGTCGAATATTATCACTAATACATCTTGAATAGTATCATACATATAACATCACTAATATAGCTAGAACCCTAGAGAACGATGGGTATCGGCGCGGGCGATGGACACCCAAAGAGAAGGAACCATCACAGGATCATAGCTCCAGTGAGATCCCTGAAGAACCTGCCATGTATTGTTGAACCCGCCCTCCAACGCAACCATGTAGCGACGGACGTGCTTGTCCTCCTCGCTGACACGGTGACGTACCACCTCCGCGGGGGACGAAAGCCTCCGCACCATCACTGGCCCAAGCAACCACCACCAAAGAAGGTTCGGGTCAACGACGGGCTGGTTCCTCATCAAGCTGCGCCCCCCAGAAGGTAGCACCTCCCAGTATCAGCCCGACGGAGCCCAGTCCCAAACATGGCCCCTCTGATCAAGCAGGCCTCCTCCGCGAGTCGACGACGAGGATGCGGGATAGGCATCATCGACATCGATGCAGTAATAAATGATTTAACTAAAAAATAACAACAAATGTTACATGTTCAAAATATGACATGTCCACTTCAAAACGAATCAACCTAGAATTCTGTTAAATACACCTAAAACACCTAAATTCTATTAACTACACCTAATTAAAAACCTACTTGAACATGGTTCGATCATAACTAGGGTTCATACTACATTACTCTAAGACTTAAACCTACATTTTTCAACTAGCTAGGGTTCAAAATAAACTAGGGAGGCGGAGTACCTCTCGATGGAGGACGGCTGGCGAGGGAGGAGGGCCGGCGCGGGAGGGTGGCCAGTGGGGGAGGAGGCCGGCGCAGGGGAGGGTGACGGGCGGGGGAGGAGGGCCGGCGTGGGCGAGGGCGACCGGCGGGGGATGATACATCTCCAACGTATCTATAGTTTATGAAGTATTCATGCCATGTTTACAATAATTTTATATGGTTTTGGTATGATTTTCATGGAACTAACCCGGACTGACGTTGTTTTCAGCAGAACTACCGTGGTGTTGTTTTTTGTGTAGAAATGGAAGTTCTCCAAACATCGCGAAACTTTTTGTGGATTTTTTATGGACCAGAAGACTACCAATGGGGTAGAGCAGCACCTGGGGGGTGTCCCGAGGGGGGCCCAACCCACCAGGGCACGCCCGAGCCCCCAAGCGCGCCCCGGTGGGTTGTTCCCACCTCGGTGGCTTCCCGCACCCCCTCTTCGCCCTATAAATTCTCAAATATTCCAAAAACCCTCACGAAGAACCTAGATAGGTCCGCCGCCGCAAGCCTCTGTAGCCACCGAAAACCAATCGGGAGCCCGTTCCGGCACCCTGCCGGAGGGGAGATCATCACCGGTGGCCATCTTCATCATCCTGGCGGCCACCATGATGAGGAGGGAGTAGTCCACCCTCGGGGCTGAGGGTTTGTACCAGTAGCTATGTGTTTAATCTCTCTTTCTCTCTCTCTCTCTCTCTCGCGCGATCTTGAGATGTCACGATCTTGATATATCATGGGCTTTGTTAACGTAGATGGCTCATATGATGTTTCTACCCTCTCTACTCTTGTTGCGATGAATTGAATATGTACCTTTTGAAGTTTTGTCATGCCGGATTGAATGTTTAGATTTGAGAACACATGATGTATGTCTTGCGGTATGAATACTTGAGGTGACAATGGGGTATCATATTGATTCACTTGATGTATGTTATGGCACTCAACTTGCGGATTCCCATGTTGACATTGGGGTAATCTCTGCATAGGGGTTGATGCACGTTTTTATTATCTTTTCTCCGATAGAAACTTTGGGGTCCCCTTATTGTCCTTTGTGTGGATCGAATATTATGATCATCAAGTTGTTTGATGCATATCGTAGAATTAACTCACGGATACTTGTGGTTACATTGGAGTATCTAGGTGACATTAGAGTTGGTTGATGTGTGTCATAAGGTGTTTTTTTGTATGAACTCTTGGCTAGATTGATCGGAAAGAATAGCTTTGTGTTATTTTAGTATGAACTCTAGGATAGATTGATCAGAAAGATTAGCTTTGAGGTGGTTTCGTACCCTACAAACAATTCCCATCTTTTGTTCTCTGCTAATAGGAACTCGGGAGTGATTCTTTATTGCACTTTGAGGGATAATCGTATGATCCAACTATGTTAGCATTGTTGAGAGATTGCACTAGTGAAAGTATGCACTGTAGGCCTCATTTTCCATCATTGCAATACCGTTTGTGGTCCGTTTTACTATTTACTACCTTGCTGTTTTTTATTATTTGCACTACAAAAACTCATATCTACTATCCATACTACACTTTTATCACCATCTCTTCGCCGAACTAGTGCACCTATACAATTTGCCATTGTATTGGGTGTGTTGGGGACACAAGAGATTTCTTTGATTGTAGGGTTGCTTGAGAGAGACTATCTTCATCCTACGCTTCCCATGGATTGATAAACCTTAGGTCATCCACTTGAGGGAAAATTGCTAGTGTCCTAGAAAACTCTACGCTTGGAGGCCCAACACGAGTCTACAAGAATAAAGTTGCGTAGTAGACATCAAGCTCTTTTCTGGCGTCGTTGCTGGGGAGGTTAGGTAAGCGGCACTCACATCTCGTCAATGAAGCTCTTTTCTGGTGCTGTTGCCAGGGAGGTTAGGTAAGCGACACTCACATCCCGTCAACGAAGCTCTTTTTTGGCGCCATTGCCGGGGAGGTGAGTGCTTGAAGGTATATCTTTAGATCTTGCAATTGAATATTTTAGTTTCTTGTTTTATCACTAGTTTGGTTCATAAAAGAAAACTACATAAAAATGGAATTAAGGTTGCATCATATTATTGATCATCTTTATAATATCTTTCTTGAAAATGATGGTTCAGAAAATTGTGCTCAATTGTTAGAAGAAGAAGTCAATAAAATATTTGGCACAAGTTATTTGAATGATGAGCATGATTGCATGTTGTTAGTATGAATTCTTTCAATATCCATGATGCTAGTGATATGCAAAGCCATAAGCTTGGGGATGCTATGTTTGATGAAGCTGATATTTTTAGTCCCCCAAGTTTTGATGAGAAAATTTATTATGATGATAGCATGCCTCCTATTTATGATGATTATATTGATAAAAGTGGATTTGAAGAGGTCATGACTTTATTTGGTGATGAACCCACTATTTTGGAAAAGGTTTCAATTGATTGTGATGAGAACAAAGTTGCTGTCTATGATGATTATGGTGATGACATGTATGCCATAAAGAGTAATAAATCTTCTATGCTTGTGCATCATGAAAAGAATGCTTTACATGATGGTTATATGGATGAATCTACTCATGATGCTACTAAAAATTATTATGAGAAAGGTACTTATTATTCATGATGCTCTTGTTATGTTTCAATCTTTATCTGCAAGCATCATTGAACTTATCATGCCTAGTTAAACGACATTAAAGAAAAGCGCTTGTTGAGAGACAACCCAACACTTTTACTTACTGTTTTTGTGTGTTCACATGATTAGGCTACTGTGGTAATCATGTTTTGTTGCTTTTGTTTCAAAGTGCCAAGTAAAGCCTTTGGGATAGTGTGGATGATAGTTGACTTGAATCTGTGCAAAAACAGAAACTTTTGCGCTCAGTACAGGAATTTTGAAAATTCACTGGAATGTGCTGTTGATCTGAATTTTTTACAGGTGATAGATATACATATTATATACGTTTTCCTAATTGTTCAGAATTTGTGGAGTAGCAGAAGTATGGTTGGAGTACAGATTACTGCAGACTGTTCTGTTTTTGACAGATTCTGTTTTCAATGCATACTTTGCTTGCTTTCTAGTTTCTTTTTCTTATATTGCACAATATAAATTGTGGAAATGATATGCTACAGTATGCATTGTGTGGAAACAATTATGAATCTCGTCTTTGACAGTACCAAAGTGAAATAGTTTGCTCTTTATCATACTAACCTATCTCATAAAGTTCCGTTAAGTTTTGTGTGATTGAAGTTTTCAAGTTTTGGGTGAGATGTCGATATGAGGAGAATAAGGAGTGTTAAGACCCTAAGCTTGGGGATGCCCAAGGCACCCCAAGGTAATATTCAAGGAATATCCAAGCAACTAAGCTTGGGGGTGCCCCGGAAGGCATCCCCTCTTTCGTTTTCAACATTATCGGTAACCTCACTTGGAGCTATGTTTTTGTAACATCTCAATTTATAATTCGGATGTTATACATAGATCATCATATGCATATCATATTTATTCGTAACATCCCAAAATTCTAAATTTTGGAATGTTATAATAAATAGATAGATTTGATTGATTGTTTGTTTGATTGGGTGAAATTGAGTGAAATTCGAAACTTTTTGAAAGTTAAATGAGAGGGAATAAAAGGACTTTCCCAAACTTTCATTTTTCATTTGTAATCTCCGTGAATTCAAATTCATTTCATCATAGAACCCTAGAGAGAAGATGACATGACTTCTTCCATTTAATTAAATGAAAAAGGGTTTTGAAAAGATTTGAATTTCATTCAGAAATGTTTCCAATTCATAAACTTCATGCAACTCAATGACTTTCAAGAGAGAAGATAAAATGACTTCTTCAAAACATATGAAATATGAGTTCAGAGTTTAAAAGGATCAAATTTAAAGTCCTTTTGGAAATCATTTTCAGTTGGAGTTATTTGCATTTTATTCAAATTATTTTTCTCCAAAAATAAAATATATGGAAATTAGGGTAAAATAATTCCCTATAGTGGAAAAATGGAGAGAAATAAATTTGAAGTCATTTTGGTATTTTTAAAATGATTTTTATGAGGTTTTATTGTAGCAGAAGCACTCTTTGCTTTATTTAAAATTCTGAGGATTTTATTTGAAGCTAGAATAATGTTCATCTTGTAGGAAATCTTTTTCTAAAATTTTTGATATATTATATGCCTATATAATATTTTTATTTATTTTATTATTATTATTTTTGTTTGTCTGTAAAAAATGTTTTAAAAAAATCCTCTTGCCGACTGGGCCGGCCCAGCTAGCCAGCCAGGCCGCAGCCCAGCCCAGCGCGCCCGCACCCGTCCCCGAGCTCCCGCAGGACTCCTGCCGCCGCACGGCATCGCCGCCGCGCTGTGACCGCCTCGGCCTCCGTGTCCCCTTCCCCGCGCCTCCCGAGGCCACCCCTCCCCTATATATGCGCCGACCCCGCCGCCTTCTCTCTCTCTGCTCGTGCCGCTGCCCCTCGCCAGATCCACCGCCGCCGGCGCCATCGGTTGCAGCTGCCGCCGCCGTGGTCAACCGCCGCCGCCGCCGCACTCCTCGCCTCGCCGCTCGCCTGCGTCGCCGCCTGCGTCTCGCCCCACATCGCCGGAGCTCGCCGTCGGCACTGCCCCGCCTCGCAGGAGAACACCGCCGTCACCAGATCCTCCGTCGGTCTATTTCACCGAGCCGGTAAAAACCGCAAATGCCCGGTCCGGTTTATTTTTTTAGGGTTATGTTTACTTCGGTTTTTCTTTAAAAAACGGTTTATTATTTAGTTTAGTTTATTTTGTGAGTGTTCATTAGTTTGGGTTTTGTAGCGAATGGTTTCGTTAGTTAGCGTTCGGCAGCGAACGTTCTTTCTGTAGAGGTTTTCTTTTATTTTTAATTTCGGCCCGGGGACCCATGTGTGAATATTATGTTTATAGATTAGTCCCTGTACTTCAATCAACCACAACTTTTTACTTGTTTGTCCAAATTCAACAAAACCAATGTCCACTTCTTCGTTATGATCTCCTCTATCCAGTAAAAAAACTTAAAGATGTTTTTGAAAGTTTAAAATTTGAATTTCAAACAGTTTAGTATTCAAACTTCTTTTGTTCATAACTTGAGTTGTATAACTCCGATTTAGTTGATTCTTTTTGCAAACCGAAGCTCTTGACCTAAACTTTCTAATAAGGCCAAATACACATAGTTTTGGTACTGTTAGAAATTGTTTTATGCTGCAAGAGTCATTTGCTTGGTTTTGATGTTTTCCAAATCGTACTCTTCGTTCTTTCCGATCTTTAGAGTGATTGCTTATGTGTGGTTACTATTGCTTGCTCACGATAGATTGACTGGAGTGTGACAAGTAGAACTATCAAGAGTTTTGAGTGTGAATCATCTCCATCAACATTGCAGGCAAGTTCACACTTTGATCATACCTCTTTATTACCCAGTTTTTATGCATTAGATCAATCCTCAAACAATTGCATGATTAGGATCTGATTAATATGTGGGTTTTGGGAAGTAGATGAGGTAGTACATATTACCTGTTTTATTATCAAACCCTTGGGAGTTACTTCTACGTTTGCTTATTATGCCATGCTATGCTAGTAGACGTGGATTGGGTGAGTGTATCCATGACAGATGTGAGATTGTTAATTAATGGTTTATTTAAGGTGGAAACTTTAATACACATCTGGGTGGATTGAGGCACTTGGGTATTCCAGGATTGCCTGTTTGTTTTTGGACCGCTACCCAGGCTCAAAGGGATCATAAGATTATTCATGCTAGAAACTTCCATGTGAAGCCACATGCTATTATGGGCTCTAGCATAGTTGACTAAGTCATGCGAACTCTTACAGTGGTAGACTAACAGATGTAGGGGAAAGTAGGTGTACATGTCTACCCATCGTAAGGTGCTAGCGCTTCTGAAAGATTATGTCTCGGTCATCCATTTCTCAAACACCATGTAGTGCGAGAAAACCAACGGAGGAGATCGAGTCGTGTGGGGAAAAGTGCGCAAACCTCTGCAGAGTGTATAAACTAATCATGGTTAGCCGTGTCCCCGGTTATGGACATCTTGAGTATCTAGTACTTGGATTATCATGTGAATCTCATCATGTTACTTTAATTAATATTGTTGGGTTTTTAATGATGATATTTAATTGGGATCGAGAATGCTGTCAACCATTCTCAATGTTTAACAACCACCATGATAGTTAAATAAAACTTATTTCTTGGCAGTAGGGAAAAATTGGCTTTTCGCAAAAACATTATAACCATAGAGCCTCCACCAGCCAAATATGCATGTAGTGATAGCCTTTATTCATCATTGCTCTATGGTGTGAATTTGCCAGTACATTCAATGTACTGACCCTTTGTGGCTGCAACGTCGCATGTTGCAGGATCTTACGACGAGTAAGTGATACGTTAGGGTTACGATTCCTATACTCAACTTTGCCGTTGGTGTTGATGGGAATCCACAACCTTGTTACTTCCGCTATTTTTGGATTGAGGTAATAGTATTTACGTTACTTTATACATGTGATTTACCTCTGTTATAAATCCTCGAGTACTGTGTGTGTCAGCATACCGATCCAGGGATGACACTTAAGCACGGAGACTTGATCCATTCGGGTCGGGTCGCTACAAGATGGTATCAAAGCACATGTTGACTGTAGGACGTGACCCTAGAAACTGGCAAGCCCATAGGAAAGATATTCTCTACAACTTTCTTTTCAAAACAAGATATTTTTCCTCTCTTCTCTTCTGAGCTTATTCAAATATTCCCTTTTAGTGAGACCATATCCATTTTCCCCTTTTGACCATTCGAAGATTCGGCTGATGAGTCTACTCCAAGAAGTACAAGATACCGGACAACTAAGACCACTTTGGAATGAAGAGGATTTTACTGAGCATTATAATAATGGGAACTACGACGGATGAAGACTCCGAAGACTAGCAGAATTTGAAGGCTCTGAAGAATTCCCAGATTTTTATGACCTAGGAAGGCTACCCTTATGGAACTTGGCAGACTATGAAAGCTGTCACTACCGAGATCAAGGTGTATTGGAGAAAGACTGGAACAAAGAGCATTTGAACTCAAAGTTTTGCCAAAAAACCCTAAGGCAGGAGATATCAACTACGGAATGATAGCTCATGGAAATGACAAGAGCAGAAGCACGGCTATCGAAGATGTTATCGTACTCTTATGCTATTGTCACCGTGCTGAGTTAAGCATGCATATGCATGGAAAGATTGGATGGTAGAAGGCTGATGCAGCATCTATCAGCAAGATGAAATTTTAACCTTAGCCGGTGTATCACCAGGACCTGGAGTGTTACATCAAGGATTTTAAGATGGACTTTAGGAAGTCATATTTGACAAGGAGGCAATTCGTGAAGAACTCAGGAACCAAAAGCTGAAGTAGCCAAACTGGAGGAACAAAACCTCGAGATACCGGAGATTTGTCAGGAACTGAAGGACATTAGGACCATGGTTCATGCCAAGGATGTTAAAACCCAGAAGTTTGGAATGCAACCCCAGAAATATTAAAGGTTGTCATGAGAGACTTCGCGTCAATAGAGATGATTTGGCAAAAGAACTTGAGAAGGACAAGCATGATCAGAAGGAGCCATGGGAGACATGACCAAGACTTGAAGAGTTTGATGACATTTGGATCTATAGACCATTAGAAGACCCAACCCCTGTTATATACTTACGTTAGATGCGACGATTGTGAGCCGTCATTTGTTTGTTGTTTTTCCGACAGCCACAATAAAACCTGTCTTTTCAAAACTATTGTTTGTACTGTGTGCATCCCTCTCGACCTCTCTTATCCCACCCCAAACCCATGGACCCAATAGAGGATGAATGGAGATGAACTCATATTATCTGGACCGATGAGTCAATTGGAGACAGACCAATGGATTCAGAACATGGAGGATCACATGAAGAATAACTCTATAGCCGGAAAGGATATGACCTAGCATGCTCTTCAGAGTTTTGAAAGAGGTGCTTCTACCTGGTAGAGGATGTACCAAACCATCAATGGATGGCAAAGAGTAACCACTTGGGAAGAATTTAAGTTGACTCTGCAAAGATTTCGTCTTGTGTCCCAGAAGTTGAGGCCTCATGGGAAGGATGTGAATAAACCTTGTGCATACAAGCTTTGTGGAGAAATAAGACCCAACAATAAAGAAAACAAGGATGAATACCCTCATAAGCGAAGGATTACCAAAGGAGTTAGCCAAGGATCTCAGGGAACTTCGGTTGGAGATTGTTCCCAAAGGTTTTGTTGCAGCAATGGAAGTTCAGTCTACATTGTTGGGAAAGATTCGTGAAGCTCAGAAGGATGACAAAGAGATTGCTGAGGTAAAAGAGAGGATGAGCAAAGGAAAGGCCAAAGGTTTTCGTAAGGATGAGCATGACGCCTTATGGTTCAAGGACTATGTATATGTGCCCAATAATGCAAAGATCAGGAAGTTAATACTTCAGGAGGCTCATAACTCACCATACTCGATTCGCCCTGGAAACACCAAATGTATTTGGTTTTGAAGGAGCATTTCCGGTGTACTGGTATGAAGGAGGATATTGCAGAGTATGTAGTCGTAGGTGATGTATGCCAAAGAGAGTAAGAGCAGAGCATCAGAAGCTAGTAGGATTACTACAACCTATGCTGATACCCGAATGGAAGTGGGATAAGCTTGGCATGGATTTCATTATCGGATTTCCTAGAACCCGATTCGGATATGATTCTATCTGGGTAGTAGTTGATTCGATTGACCAAGGTGGCTCACTTTATCCCAGTGAAAACCACCTATACAAGTGAGAAGTTGGCCAAGATATTTTTGAACAGGATCGTATGTCTGCATGGAGTTCCGAGGACCATCGTATCAGATAGAGGAACACAGTTTACCTCAAAGTTTTGGAATCAGCTGCACCACACTTTGGGTACTAGGATAGAGTTCAGTACAACCTTTCATCCACAGATAGATGGTTAGACCGGGAGAGTCAATCAGATTCTAGAGGACATGTTGAGAGCGTGTGCGCTAGATTATGGATCTAGTAGGGATGATAATCTACCTGATGCAGAGTTCTCACACAACAACAGTTACCAAGCCAGTTTGAAGATGGCCCCTTTTAAAGCTTTGTATGGGAGAAGGAGCCAAACACCGTTGATGTGGGATGAAGTTGGGGACCGTCAGTTGTTTGGGTCAAATGTGATCAAGGATTCAGAAGAGAATGTTAAGTTGCTTCGAGATAGACTGAAGGTAGCTCAGTCCTGGCAGAAGAGTTATGCAGACTCAAAAATGCAAGGAGGAAGACTATGAAATTGGAGGCAAAGCATGTCTTCGTGTATCCCCTCTGCGAGGAGTTAAACTATTTGGAGTTAAGGGTGTTGGGGAACATAGTAATTTCAAAAAAAAAATCCTATGTACACGCAAGATCATGGTGATGGCATAGCAACTAGAGGAGAGAGTGTTGTCCACGTACCCTCGTAGACCGTAAGCGGAAGCGTTACGACAACGCGGTTGATGTAGTCGTACGTCTTCACGATCCGACCGATCCAAGCACCGAACATACGGCACCTCCGAGTTCAGCACACGTTCAGCTCGATGACGATCCCCGGGCTCCGATCCAGCAAAGCTTCGGGGATGAGTTCCGTCAGCACTACGGCGTGGTGACGATGATGATGCTCTACCGGCGCAGGGCTTCGCCTAAACTCTGCGACGATATGACCGAGGTGGAATATGGTGGAGGGGGGCACCGCACACGGCTAAGGAACAATCCGTAGATCAACTTATGTGTCTATGGGGTGCCCCTACCCCCGTATATAAAGGAGCCAGGGGGAGGAGGCGGCCGGCCAAGGAGGGCGCGCCAAGGGGGGAGTCCTACTCCCACCGGGAGTAGGACTCCCTTCTTTCCTAGTTGGAATAGGAGAAGGGGGGAAAGAGGAGGAAGAGGGGAAGGAAAGGGGGGGCGCCGCCCCCCTTCCCTTGTCCTATTCGGACTAGGAAGGGGAGGGGCACGCGACCCCCTCCTGCCTCCTTCCCTCTTCTCCCTCGAGGCCCATGTAGGCCCAATAACCCCCCGGGGGGTTCCGGTAACCTCCCGGTACTCCGGTAAAATGCCGATTTCACCCGGAACGATTCCGATGTCCAAATATAGGCTTCCAATATATTGATCTTTATGTCTCAACCATTTCGAGACTCCTCGTTATGTCCGTGATCATATCCGGGACTCCGAACAAACTTCGGTACATCAAAACTTATAAACTCATAATAAAACTGTCATCGTAACGTTAAGCGTGCGGACCCTACGGGTTCGAGAACTATGTAGACATGACCTAGAACTATTCTCGGTCAATAACCAATAGCGGAACCTGGATGCCCATATTGGTTCCTACATATTCTACGAAGATCTTTATCGGTCAAACCGCATAACAACATACGTTGTTCCCTTTGTCATCGGTATGTTACTTGCCCGAGATTTGATCGTTCGTATCCAATACCTAGTTCAATCTCGTTACCGGCAAGTCTCTTTACTCGTTCCGTAATGCATCATCCTGTAACCAACTCATTTGGTCACATTGCTTGCAAGGCTTATAATGATGTGCATTACCGAGAGGGCCCAGAGATACCTCTCCGACAATCGGAGTGACAAAACCTAATCTCAAAATACGCCAACTCAACATGTACCTTCGGAGACACCTGTAGTACTCCTTTATAATCACCCAGTTACATTGTGACATTTGGTAGTACCCAAAGTGTTCCTCCGGTAAACGGGAGTTGCATAATTCTCATAGTTACAGGAACATGTATAAGTCATGAAGAAAGCAATAGCAATATACTAAATGATCAAGTGCTAGGCTAACGGAATGGGTCATGTCAATCACATCATTCTTCTAATGATGTGATCCCATTAATTAAATGACAACACATGTCTATGGTTAGGAAACATAACCATCTTTGATTAATGAGCTAGTCAAGTAGAGGCATACTAGTGACTATATGTTTGTCTATGTATTCACACATGTATCATGTTTCCGATTAATACAATTCTAGCATGAATAATAAACATTTATCATGATATGAGGAAATAAATAATAACTTTATTATTGCCTCTAGGGCATATTTCCTTCAGTCTCCCACTTGCACTAGAGTCAATAATCTAGATTACATAGTAATGATTCTAACACCCATGGAGTCTTGGTGCTGATCATGTTTTGCTCGTGAGAGTGGCTTAGTCAACGGGTCTGCAACATTCAGATCCGTATGTATCTTGCAAATCTCTATGTCTCCCACTTGGACTTGGTCCCGAATGGAATTGAAGCGTCTCTTGATGTGCTTGGTCATCTTGTGAAATCTAGATTCCTTTGCCAAGGCAATTGCACCAGTATTGTCACAGAAGATTTTCATTGGTCCTGATGCACTAGGTATGACACCTAGATCGGAAATGAACTCCTTCATCCAGACTCCTTCATTTGCTGCTTCCGAAGCAGCTATGTACTCCGCTTCACATGTAGATCCCGCCACGATGCTTTGTTTAGAACTGCACCAACTTACAGCTCCACCGTTTAATTAAAACACATATCCGGTTTGTGATTTAGAATCGTCCAGATCAGTGTCAAAGCTTGCATCAACGTAACCATTTACGACTAGCTCTTTGTCACCTCCATATACGAGAAACATATCCTTAGTCCTTTTCAGGTATTTCAGGATGTTCTTGACCGCTGTCCAGTGATCCACTCCTGGATTACTTTGGTACCTTCCTGCCAAGCTTATTGCTAAGCATACGTCAGGTCTGGTACACATCATTGCATACATGATAGAGCCTATGGCTGAAGCATAGGGAACATCTTTCATTTTCTCTCTATCTTCTGCTGTGGTCGGGCATTGAGTTTGACTCAACTTCACACCTTGTAGTACGGGCAAGAACCCTTTCTTTGCCTGATCCATTTTGAACTATTTCAAAATTTTATCAAGGTATGTGCTTTGTGAAAGTCCTATTAAGCGTCTTGATCTATCTCTATAGATCTTGATGCCAAATATGTAAGCAGCTTCACCGAGGTCTTTCATTGAAAAACTTTTATTCAAGTATCCCTTTATGCTATCCAGAAATTCTATATCATTTCCAATTAATAATATGTCATCTACATATATTATCAGAAATGCTACAGAGCTCCCACTCACTTTCTTGTAAATACAAGCTTCTCCAAAAGTCTGTATAAAACCATATGCTTTGATCACACTATCAAAGCGTTTATTCCAACTCCGAGATGCTTGTACCAGTCCATAAATGGAACGCTGGAGCTTGCACACTTTGTTAGCACCTTTTGGATCAACAAAACCTTCTGGCTGCATCATATACAACTCTTCTTCCAGAAATCCATTCAAGAATGCAGTTTTGACATCCATTTGCCAAATTTCATAATCATGAAATGCAACAATAGCTAACATGATTCGGACAGACTTAAGCATCGCTACGGGTGAGAAAGTCTCATCGTAGTCAACTCCTTGAACTTGTCGAAAACCTTTCGCAACAAGTCGAGCTTTATAGATAGTTACATTACCATCAGCGTCAGTCTTCTTCTTAAAGATCCATTTATTCTCAATTGCTTGCCGATCATCGGGCAAGTCAACCAAAGTCCATACTTTGTTTTCATACATGGATCCCATCTCAGATTTCATGGCCTCTAGCCATTTTGCGGAATCTGGGCTCATCATCGCTTCCTCATAGTTCGTAGGTTCATCATGGTCAAGCAACATGACTTCTAGAATTGGATTACCGTACCACTCTGGTGCGGATCTTACTCTGGTAGACCTACGAGGTTCAGTAGAAACTTGATCTGAAGTTTCATGATCAATATCATTAGCTTCCTCACTAATTGGTGTAGTTGTCACAGGAACCGGTTCTTGTGATGAACTACTTTCCAATAAGGGAGTAGATACAGTTATCTCATCAAGTTCTACTTTCCTCCCACTCACTTCTTTCGAGAGAAACTCCTCTAGAAAGGATCCGATTTTAGCAACGAAAATCTTGCACTCAGATCTGTGATAGAAGGTGTACCCAATAGTCTCTTTTGGGTATCCTATGAAGACACATTTCTCCGATTTGGGTTCGAGCTTATCTGGTTGAAGTTTCTTCACATAAGCATCGCAGCCCCAAACTTTAAGAAACGACAACTTTGGTTTCTTGCCAAACCACAGTTCATAAGGCGTCGTCTCAACGGATTTTGATGGTGCCCTATTTAACGTGAATGCGGCCGTCTCTAAAGCATAACCCCAAAATGATAGCGGTAAATCAGTAAGAGACATCATAGATCGCACCATATCTAGTAAAGTACGATTACGACGTTCGGACACACCATTTCGTTGTGGTGTTCCGGGTGGCGTGAGTTGCGAAACTATTCCGCATTGTTTCAAGTGTAGACCAAACTCGTAACTCAAATATTCTCCTCCACGATCAGATCGTAGAAATTTTATTTTCTTGTTACGATGATTTTCCACTTCACTCTAAAATTCTTTGAACTTTTCAAATGTTTCAGACTTGTGTTTCATCAAGTAGATAGACCCATATCTGCTCAAATCATCTGTGAAGGTGAGAAAATAACGATACCCGCCGCGAGCCTCAACATTCATTGGACCACAAACATCAGTATGTATGATTTCCAACAAATCAGTTGCTCGCTCCATAGTTCCAGAGAACGGCGTTTTAGTCATCTTGCCCATGAGGCACGGTTCGCAAGTACCAAGTGATTCATAATCAAGTGATTCCAAAAGCCCATCAGTATGGAGTTTCTTCATGCGCTTTACACCGATATGACCTAAACGGCAGTGCCACAAATAAGTTGCACTATCGTTATCAACTCTGCATCTTTTGGTTTCAACACTATGAATATGTGTATCACTACTATCGAGATTCAATAAAAATAGACCACTTTTCAAGGGTGCATGACCATAAAAGATATTACTCATATAAATAGAACAACCATTATTCTCTGATTTAAATGAATAACCGTCTCGCATCAAACAAGATCCAGATATAATGTTCATGCTCAACGCTGGCACCAAATAACAATTATTTAGGTCTAAAACTAATCCCGATGGTAGATGTAGAGGTAGCGTGCCGACCGCGATCGCATCGACTTTGGAACCATTTCCCACGCGCATCGTCACCTCGTCTTTAGCCAATCTTCGCTTAATTCGTAGTCCCTGTTTCGAGTTGCAAATATTAGCAACAGAACCAGTATCAAATACCCAGGTGCTACTGCGAGAATTAGTAAGGTACACATCAATAACATGTATATCACATATAGCTTTGTTCACTTTGCCATCCTTCTTATCCGCCAAATACTTGGGGCAGTTCCGCTTCCAGTGTCCAGTCTGCTTGCAGTAGAAGCACTCAGTTTCAGGCTTAGGTCCAGACTTGGGTTTCTTCTCTTGAGCAGCAACTTGCTTGCTGTTCTTTTTGAAGTTCCCCTTCTTCTTCCCTTTGCCCTTTTTCTTGAAACTGGTGGTCTTGCTAACCATCAACACTTGATGCTTCTTCTTGATTTCTACCTCCGCGGCTTTTAGCATCGCGAAGAGCTCGGGCATAGTCTTGTTCATCCCTTGCATATTATAGTTCATCACGAAGCTCTTGTAGGTTGGTGGCAGTGATTGAAGAATTCTGTCAATGACACTATCATCAGGAAGATTAACTCCCAGTTGAATCAAGTGATTATTATACCCAGACATTTTGAGTATATGTTCACTGACAGAACTATTCTCCTCCATCTTGCAGCTATAGAACTTATTGGGGACTTCATATCTCTCAATCCGGGCATTTGCTTGAAATATTAACTTCAACTCCTGGAACATCTCATATGCTCCATGACATTCAAAACGTCGTTGAAGACCCGGTTCTAAGCCGTAAAGCATGGCACACTGAACTATCGAGTAGTCATCAGCTTTGCTCTACCACACGTTCTTAACGTCGTCAGTTGCATCAGCAGCAGGCCTGGCACCCAGCGGTGCTTCCAGGACGTAACTTTTCTGTGCAGCAATGAGGATAATCCTCAGGTTACGGACCCAGTCCATGTAATTGCTACCATCATCTTTCAACTTTGCTTTCTCAAGGAACGCATTAAAATTCAACAGAACAACAGCATGAGCCATCTATCTACAAACAAACATAGACAAGCAAAATACTATCAGGTACTAAGTTCATGATAAATTTAAGTTCAATTAATCATATTACTTAAGAACTCCCACTTAGATAGACATCTCTCTAGTCATCTAAGTGATCACGTGATCCAAATCAACTAAACCATGTCAGATCATCACGTGAGATGGAGTAGTTTCAATGGTGAACATCACTATGTTGATCATATCTACTATATGATTCACGTTCGACCTTTCGGTCTCCGTGTTCCGAGGCCATATCTGTATATGCTAGGCTCGTCAAGTATGACCTGAGTATTCCGCGTGTGCAACTATTTTGCACCCGTTGTATTTGAACGTAGAGCCTATCACACCCGATCATCACGTGGTGTCTCAGCACGAAGAACTTTCGCAACGGTGCATACTCAGGGAGAACACTTCTTGATTATTAGTGAGAGATCATCTTAAAATGCTACCGTCAATCAAAGCAAGATAAGATGCATAAAGGATAAACATCACATGTAATCAATATAAGTGATATGATATGGCCATCATCATCTTGTGCTTGTGATCTTCATCTTCGAAGCACCGTCGTGATGACCATCGTCACCGGCGCGACACCTTGATCTCCATCGTAGCATCGTTGTCGTTACGCCATCTATTGCTTCTACGACTATCGCTACCGCTTAGAGATAAAGTAAAGCAATTACAGGGCGTTTGCATTTCATACAATAAAGCGACAACCATATGGCTCCTGCCAGTTGCCGATAACTTTGGTTACAAAACATGATCATCTCATACAATAAAATATAGCATCACGTCTTGACCATATCACATCACAACATGCCCTGCAAAAACAAGTTAGACGTCCTCTACTTTGTTGTTGCAAATTTTACGTGGCTGCTACGGGCTTTAGCAAGAACCGCTCTTACCTACGCATAAAAACCACAACGATAGTTCGTCAAGTTGGTGCTATTTTAACCTTCGCAAGGACCGGGCGTAGCCACACTCGATTCAGCTAAAGTGAGAGAGACAGACACCCGCCAGCCACCTTTAAGCACGAGTGCTTGCAACGGTGAAACCAGTCTCGCGTAAGCGTATGCGTAATGTCAGTCTGGGCCGCTTCATCTCACAATACCGCCGAACCAAAGTATGACATGCTGGTAAGCAGTATGACTTGTATCGCCCACAACTCACTTGTGTTCTACTCTTGCATATAACATCAACGCATAAAACCTAGGCTCTGATACCACTGTTGGGGAACGTAGTAATTTCAAAAAAAATTCCTACGTACACGCAAGATCATGGTGATGGCATAGCAACGAGAGGAGAGAGTGTTGTCCACGTACCCTCGTAGACCGTAAGCGGAAGCGTTATGACAACGCGATTGATGTAGTCGTACGTCTTCATGATCCGACCGATCCAAGCACTGAACATACGGCACCTCCGAGTTCAGCACACGTTCAGCTCGATGACGATCCCTGGGCTCCGATCCAGCAAAGCTTCGGGGATGAGTTCCGTCAGCATGACGGCGTGGTGACGATGATGATGCTCTACCGGCGCAGGGCTTCGCCTAAACTCCGCGACGATATGACCGAGGTGGAATATGGTGGAGGGGGGCACCGCACACGGCTAAGGAACGATCCGTAGATCAACTTGTGTGTCTATGGGGTGCCCCCCGCCCCCGTATATAAAGGAGCCAGGGGGGAGGAGGCGGCCGGCCAAGGAGGGCATGCCAAGGGGGGAGTCCTACTCCCACCGGGAGTAGGACTCCCTTCTTTCCTAGTTGGAATAGGAGAAGGGGGGAAAGAGGAGGAAGAGGGGAAGGAAAGGGGGGGCGCCGCCCCCCTTCCCTTGTCCTATTCGGACTAGGAAGGGGAGGGGCGCGCGGCCCCCTCCTGCCTCCTTCCCTCTTCTCCCTCGAGGCCCATGTAGGCCCAATAACCCCCCGGGGGTTCCGGTAACCTCCCGGTACTCTGGTAAAATGCCGATTTCACCCGGAACGATTCCGATGTGCAAATATAGGCTTCCAATATATCGATCTTTATGTCTCAACCATTTCAAGACTCCTCATTATGTCCGTGATCATATCCGGGACTCCGAACAAACTTCGGTACATCAAAACTTATAAACTCATAATAAAACTGTCATCGTAACGTTAAGCGTGCGGACCCTACGGGTTCGAGAACTATGTAGACATGACCTAGAACTATTCTCGGTCAATAACCAATAGCGGAACCTGGATGCCCATATTGGTTCCTACATATTCTACGAAGATCATTATCGGTCAAACCGCATAACAACATGCGTTGTTCCCTTTGTCATCGATATGTTACTTACCCGAGATTTGATCGTCGGTATCCAATACCTAGTTCAATCTCGTTACCGGCAAGTCTCTTTACTCGTTCCGTAATGCATCGTCCTGTAACCAACTCATTTGGTCACATTGCTTGCAAGGCTTATAATGATGTGCATTACCGAGAGGGCCCAGAGATACCTCTCCGACAATCGGAGTGACAAAACCTAATCTCGAAATACGCCAACTCAACATGTACCTTCGGAGACACCTGTAGTACTCCTTTATAATCACCCAGTTACGTTGTGACGTTTGGTAGTACCCAAAGTGTTCCTCCGGTAAACGGGAGTTGCATAATTCTCATAGTTACAGGAACATGTATAAGTCATGAAGAAAGCAATAGCAATATACTAAACGATCAAGTGCTAGGCTAACAGAATGGGTCATGTCAATCACAACATTCTTCTAATGACGTGATCCCATTAATTAAATGCAACACATGTCTATGGTTAGGAAACGTAACCATGTTTGATTAATGAGCTAGTCAAGTAGAGGCATACTAGTGACTATATGTTTGTCTATGTATTCACACATGTATCATGTTTCTGGTTAATACAATTCTAGCATGAATAATAAACATTTATCATGATATGAGGAAATAAATAATAACTTTATTATTGCCTCTAGGGCATATTTCCTTCAAAGAGAAAGTTAGCCCCAAGATTTGTAGGACCATACCGAGTTTTGGAACATATGGGAGAAGTGGCCAACAAGTTGGAGTCACCCGAAGGACTGTCAGGAGTTCATGATGTGTTTCACATTTCCCAGTTGGAGAAGTGCCATGCAGAGATGGCCAATATTCCCCTGTAAGGATGCTTGACCTTGGAAAGGATAAAGATGTTCCACGAAGTGGAGTATGGACTTCATAAGTATAAGTTTTTATCCGGGTATGTGGGATATCCCACGAGGATGAAGAGATGAATTACTATTGGATATAAAGGAGGTATGATGTTGGAAAATATGGATCAATGGAAATTCCATGATGAGTTTGAGTAATCACGTCTTAGTTTGGCACAAATAGAAGGAAGAAAGACATTACAATCGGATGGATTTTGAGTATGCTAGGAAGATGGGAGTTGAATGTTGGAATAATGATCAGTTGCCCAAAGGATGAGTTCAAGGTTTACAAGTGATGAGATGGGCCATAACCCACAGGCCCCAGGACCTGCCAAGAAGCAAGCACACTCTTGATGAAGGAAAAACCCTGGAAGAGATTACAACCTTACCCACAAACAAATTTATAGGAGTAACGCAAAACCTGAGAGTTGTGAAGGACGGATAGATGCTTGTTTGGCTTGCAGAATCAATTGATTTATTCGAACTTGGTTCATTGACAAGAGAAATTCTGCAATGCTTGTGAGGATGACTGAGTGTTAGAATGCGAGATTCGCTAAACCGTATACAAGGTAATGGTTTGGGTGCGGGATGGATTGATCACCATACCGACTTACTCTTATTATTCGCCTTGCTATGTGGTATGGTAAATCTCAGTGACTTATCTATAGTAGAGAGATGACGATATTAAACCTTGTTTAAACCTTAGAATGGTATATGTATTTTCCCTTGTACAAGGCAGCGGTTGCCAATCGTAGGATATACAATGAGAATGAAGCCCAGACCCGTTTCCTGCAGGAGAAACCATAAATGGTTGACCACCATGAGATATCGATAGTTGTTTAGTATTGGCGCCAGACCCGTCAGCTAAGAAGACCCAGTCATGGAATAACCTTACCAGGATGAAATGGATACATGAATTAAGAAAAAGGTTATGCCACCACCGGAAGAACCCAGAGAAGGAATTATCCTGAAGATCTGAGAAGACTACCACTGTCAACAATAAGGATGGAGTATATGAGTTTCAATGGAACCATAACCATGCTTCTAAGGGTGGTAGCACCCGAGACCCCGGAGACGATCGATGGATTTTGAAGACCCCTACCCTAACCTATTTCTTGCTAGCCTCTCCGAATCTCAAGGACGAGATTCATTTTAAGGGTGGTAGGTTTGTAACATCCTAGAATTCTAAAATTTGGAATGTTATAATAAATAGATAGATTTGATTGATTGTTTGTTTGATTGAGTGAAATTGAGTGAAATTCAAAAAAATTTGAAAGTTAAATGAGAGGGAATAAAAGGACTTTCCCAAACTTTCATTTTTCATTTGTAACCTCCGTGAATTCAAATTCATTTCATCATAAAACCCTAGAGAGAAGATGACATGACTTCTTCCATTTAATTAAATGAAAAAGGGTTTTGAAAAGATTTGAATTTCGTTCAGAAATGTTTCCAATTCATAAACTTCATGCAACTCAATGATTTTCGAGAGAGAAGATAAAATGACTTCTTCAAAACATATGAAATATGAGTTGGGAGTTTAAAAGGATCAAATTCAAAGTCCTTTTGGAAACATTTTCAGTTGGAGTTATTTGGATTTTATTCAAATTATTTTTCTCCAAAAATAAAATATATGGAAATTAGGGTAAAATGATTCCCTACAGTGGAAAAATGGAGAGAAATAAATTTGAAGTCATTTTGGTATTTTTAAAATGATTTTTATGAGGTTTTATTGTAGCAGAAGCACTCTTTGCTTTATTTAAAATTCTAGGATTTTATTTGAAGCTATAATAATGTTCATCTTGTAGGAAATGTTTTTCTGAAAATTTTGATATATTATATGCAATATATAATATTATTATTTATTTTGTTATTATTATTTTTGTTTGTCTGTAAAAAACAAATGTTTTAAAAAAATCCTCTTGCCGACTGGGCCGGCCCAGCTAGCCAGCCAGGCCGCAGCCCAGCCCAGCGCGCCCGCACCCGTCCCCGAGCTCCCGCAGGACTCCCGCCGCCGCACGGCATCGCCACCGCGCCGTGACCGCCTCGGCCTCCGTGCCCCCTTTCCCACGCCTCCCGAGGCCACCCCTCCCCTATAAATGTGTCAGCCCCACCGCCCTCTCTCTCTGATCGCGCCGCAGCCCCTCGCCACATCCACCACCGCCGCCGCCATCGGTTGCAGCCACCGCCGTCGTGGTCAACCGCCGCCGCCGCTGCTCTGCACCACCGCCGCCGCCGCCGCACTCCACCCCTCGCCGCTCGCCTGCGTCGCCGCCCGCGTCTCGCCCCGCATCGCCGGAGCTCGTCGTCGCCACTACCCCGCCTCGCCGGAGAACGCCGCCGTCACCAGATCCGCCGTCGGTCTATTTCACCGAGCCGGTAAAAACCGCAAAAGCCCGGTCCGTTTTATTTTTTTAGGGTTAGGTTTACTTCGTTTTTTCTTAAAAAAAACGGTTTATTATTTAGTTTAGTTTATTTTGCGAGCGTTCATTAGTTTGGATTTTTGTAGCGAACAGTTTCGTTAGTTAGCGTTCGGCAGCGAACATTCTTTCTGTAGAGGTTTTCTTTTATTTTTAATTTGGGACAATTGCATTTTTACCCCTAGTTGGTTCCTACCCACGGGTTTTGCCCTTACTTTTCGAGCTTGCTCAGTTTTGCCCTTACTTTTTCCACCGAGGTCCCTCGAATGCCCTTTGACCGTTTGACCAAAACTTTGAAAATTCATAACTAATTCATACAAACTCAGAAAAATGCAAATAAGATATCAAAATGTTCACATAAACATTACCTTTATGGGCATATCATTTGCATTGAGGACAAAAGCATCATTTAAACTACCTGAGGTAATTAATGTTATTAACATTATTAAAAATAAATAGGTAAAACAATATATTTTTCGTGAATAAAAATTATATGCAAATGTAGGTGATGTTTTCTGAACATCCTGATACCTTATTTGCATTTTCCTGAGTTCATATCAACTTGTTATGAAGATTCCAAATAATGGTCAAAGTCGTTAGAACATCCATAAAAAGTTGATACAAACTCAGAAAAATGCAAATAAGTTATGAGGATGTTCAGAAAACATCACCTGCATTTGCATGTAATTTTTATTCATGAAAAAAATATTGTTTATACCTATTTATTTTTTATAATGCTAATAATATTAATTACCTCGAGTAGTTTAAATGATTCTTTTTTCCTGAATGAAAATGATATGCCCATAAAGGTAATGTTTATCTGAACATTTTGATATCTTATTTGCATTTTTCTGAGTTCGTATGAATTAGTTATGAATTTTCAAAGTTTTGGTCAAACGGTCAAAGGGCATTCGAGGGACCTCGATGGAAAAATAAGGGCAAAACTGAGCAAGCTCGAAAAGTAAGGGCAAAACCCGTGGGTAGGAACCAACTAAGGGTAAAAATGCAATTGTCCCTTTTAATTTTGGCCCGGGGACCCATCCGTGAATATTATGTTTACAGATTAGTCCCTGTATTCAATCGACCACAACTTTTTACTCGTTTGTCCAAATTCAACGAAACCAATGTCCACTTCTTCGTTATGATCTCCTCTATCCAGTAAAACAACTTAAACATGTTTTTGAAAGTTTAAAATTTGAATTTCAAACAGTTTAGTATTCAAACTTCTTTTGTTCATAACTCGAGTTGTATAACTCCGATTTAGTTGATTCTTTTTGCAAACCGAAGCTCTTGACCTAAACTTTCTGATAAGGCCAAATACACATAGTTTTGGTACTGTTAGAAATTGTTTTATGCTGCAAGAGTCATTTTCTTGGTTTTGATGTTTTCCGAATCATACTCTTCGTTCTTTCCGATCTTTTGAGTGATTGCTTATGTGTGGTAACTATTGCTTGCTCACGATAGATTGACCGGAGTGTGACATGTAGAACTATCAAGAGTTTTGAGTGTGAATCATCTTCATCAACATTGCAGGCAAGTTCACACTTTGATCATACCTCTTTATTACCCAGTTTTTATGCATTAGATCAATCCTCAAACAATTGCATGATTAGGATCTGATTAATATGTGGGTTTTGGGAAGTAGATGAGGTAGTACCTATTACCTTTTTTATTATCAAACCCTTGGGAGTTACTTCTACATTTGCTTATTATGCCATGCTATGCTAGTAGACGTGGATTGGGTGAGTGTATGCATGATAGATGTGAGATTGTTAATTAATAGTTTATTTAAGGTGGCAACTTTAATACACATTTGGGTGGATTGAGGCACTTGGGTATTTCAGGATAGCCTGTTTGTTTTTGGACTGCCACCCAGGCTCAAAGGGATCATAAGATTATTCATGCTAGAAACTTCCTTGTGCAGCCACATGCTATTATGGGCTCTAGCATAGTTGACTAAGTCGTGCGAACTCTTACAGTGGTAGACTAGCAGATGTAGGGGAAAGTAGGTGTATAGGTCTACCTATCGTAAGGTGCTAGCGCTTCTGAAAGACTATGTCTCGGTCATCCGTTTCTCAAACACCATGTAGTGCGAGAAAACCAACGGAGGAGATCGAGTCGTGTGGGGAAAAGTGCGCAAACCTCTGGAGAGTGTATAAACTAATCATGGTTAGCCGTGTCCCCGGTTATGGACATCTTGAGTATCTAGTACTTGGATTATCATGTGAATCTCATCATGTTACTTTAATTAATATTGTTGGGTTTTTAATGATGATATTTAATTAGGATTGAGAATGCTGTCAACCATTCTCAATGTTTAACAACCACCATGATAGTTAAACAAAACTTATTCCTTTGCAGTAGGAAAAAATTGGCTTTTCGCAAAAAACATTATAACCATAGAGCCTCCACCAGCCAAATATGCATGTAGTGATAGCCTTTATTCATCATTGCTCTATGGTGTGAATTTGCCAGTACAGTCAATGTACTGACCCTTTGTGGTTGCAACGTCTCATGTTGCAGGATCTTACGACGAGTAAGTGGTACGTTAGGGTTACGATTCCTATACTCAACTTTGCCGTTGGTGTTGATGGGAATCCACAACCTTGTTACTTTTGCTATTTTTGGATTGAGGTAATATTATTTACGTTACTTTATACATGTGATTTACCTCTGTTATAAATCCTCGAGTACTATGTGTGTCAGCATACCGATCCAGGGATGACACTTAAGCATAGAGACTTGATCCATTCAGGTCGGGTCGCTACATTATTCTTGCATTTTGGTTGAGATCCTAGAAATGTTAAGCAACTCAAGGACCCACGGAGAGAGTTGGAGGTTTCACAAATTTCATATTTGAATTTTTTTTTCAAATATGAACAAAGGATCAATTTGATTTTATTATTTTTCTCTCCAAATATTTCCAATATTAAAAATAAATGAGAGAATATAATATGCTTCACCAAATTTAGAGAAATAGTGGAGAAAGAATTTTAAAATCAAATTATGATTTTTCTGGTATTTATTTGCTATTTTATTTGAATTAGAAAAATATGCATTTTTCAAAATTGCATTTTTAGGCCAGAAAAATGTTCACTTTGTTCTAAATATTCCGTTTAGACGGTGAACATTGTTTTTGGCATTTTTATAATTTTTTGTATTTTATTAGGGTTTTTCTTTTTGGGCGAAATTATTAAAAAAAAACTTTTCCGCCCGACTGGGCCGAGGCCTAGCTGAGCCGGCCCGCTCCGCCACCGCCTTCCCCGCCTCGCCCGCCGTTGCCGCGCCATCGACACCCTTCCCAAGTCGGATCCCCCCGAGGCTATCTAAGCCACCGCCCCGGCCTCTCTGCCCTCGTCCCGCCCCGCCGCCACCGCCGCCGCACTCCGCTGTCGTCCCGCGCCGCCAGACGCCGCCACCACCGCCACCCCGCCCCACAACCCCGTCGCCGTGCCGGAATCCCGCCGGAACCGCCGCCGTTGACCCGCCGTTGACCGATCGTTTTTTATTTAAACCCCGTTTTTTAGTTTTCCGGTTTATTTGTTTTAGAACGGTTTTTCGTTTCAGTTTATTTTATTTAGGGACGTTCGTCCGTTCATTCGTTTTAACAAACGTTGTTCAACGGTTAGGTTCAGGCGGCGAACGTTGGTTCGTTAGTCTTTTCTTTTTATTTTATTTTCGGCCAGGGACTTATCTACGATTATTTTTATTGCGATTCAACCCCTGATCTTTAGATTAGTATAACCTTTTACCCGTTTATCCAAATTAGATGAAACCAGCGCCAAAAACTTCGTCTCGAAGGCCTCTTTCCTGTTAATCAACTTGGACATGATTTTGGTACTTTAAAATTTGACTTTAGTCCAGATTACTAAACGATCTTGTTTTGTTCGTATTTTGAGTTTCGTTGCTCCGTTTGAGTTGAATCTTTTTGCGAATCGTAGCTAATCACTTGTACCTATTGTTAAGATCTATTTCACATGTTAATAATTCTGTTAGGTTTTGACTCTTGTTAGTTTAAGCCGTTTATTGTTTCGTGTTCGATTTGGATCTTTTCTCGAGTTTTCTCGTGTTTCGTTTGAGTGATTGCTTATGTATGCTATTGTTTGTCTATGCTAGATTACCCAGAGTGCGAAGCTTGTTACTATGAACCGCTAGAGTTTGCATATGGTCAGCAAGGCAAGTTACACTTTGATCATACTCTTTTATACCCAGTTTTACTATGCATTAGTTCTGCCCCACAAATATTTGCATTGGTAGGATTGGAAACATGTGTTTAGGTTGTAGTGCTTGAGGTAGGAACCTAATACCTTTTGATCACCCCGGGAATATACGTTATGCTTATTATTGCTTAGCCATGCTCGTAGACGGGGATTGGATCGTGATTCACACATGGAAGTTTGAGAGTTATTTTAATTTGATAACATTAAGGTGGCAACTTTAATACACATCTGGGTGGATTGGTTGAGGCACCTGGAGTACCTGTGTGATTATCCTATGGAATGCCACCCAGGCTCAAAGGAATCATAAAATTATTCATGCTAGAAACTTCCGTGTGCAGCCACAAGCCATTATGGGCTCTGGCATAGTTGAGTAAGTTGCGTGAGCTCTTGAAGAGGTATACTAGCATATGTAGAGGATTGTAGGTGGTACTATCTACCCGGGGTAGAGAGTTAATGCTTCAGAAAGGCTATGTCTTGATCATCCGATCATGGATGCGGTCGAGTCTTGTGGGCAAAAGTGCACAAACCTCTACAGAGTGTATAAACTAATCATGGTTAGCCGTGTCCCCGGTTATGGACATCTTGAGTATCTAGTGCTTGAATCTATTGATGTGCTCTCATCATGTTACTCTAATTAATTGTGATGTTGGGTTAATGATGATACTTTTAATTGGGATTTGAGTTGGGGTTACCTTCTCAAGTAATTGGCAACATGGGAGTAGTTAAATAAATTTATTCCTTTGTTGTAGGGAAAAACTAGCTTTATGCAAAACCATGAAACCTACAGCCTCCACCAGCCAAATATTGCATGTAGATATAGTTATTGCATTATCATTGCTTTACAGTGTAACTATGCCAACATATTCCATGTGCTGACCCGTTTTGGGCTGCAACGTCTTATGTTGCAGACTACTGAGACGACGAATAAGGTGCGATAGGTCATTGTTTTGCACTCAGCTATGCCGTTGGAGTTGATGGACTCATTTACCTTTGAAGCCTTCCGCTGTTATCTAGTTTAGTTGGCCTTTAGCCATGATTTATTTATGTAATAATACTCTTTATGAGGACTTGATGTAATAAGTGTGTGATTGAAACTCTATTATAATTCCTCGAGTACTGTGCGTGTCAGCATTACCAATCCAGGGATGACACTGATGCATAGAGACTTGACCGTTTGAGGTCTGGTCGCTACAGTTTTCATTCATCACATGATATGTGTTTTGCTTGGGGTGCCATTTTATTTTGTTAGGATTTTCTTGCTGTTATTTAGAATAATCTTTTTCATCTTTATTCTCAATAAAAATGTCAAGGATAGCCTTTACCATGCTTATCTTGCAAGTCTACATGGTGCTGTTTGAAAACAGAAAGTTTATCGCTGTTGCAAAAATTCCCAAGAAAAGTCAGAATGTGATAAAATGTTGAGACTTTTTTCATAATAATATATGACAAAGTTTCTATAGTTTTGTAAATTTTCATAATTTTAGGAGTTAGGGAAGTATGATGAATCTTGTAGTCTTTACAGACTATACTGTTTTGGCAGATTGCTGTTATGTTTGCATTGTTTGCATATGTTTGCTTGAATAATGATTCTATTTGAGGATAGGAGTATTAAATATGTACAGGCATTTAGTAGGCAATGTTAAATAATAATTTTAGTGATTTGCTACTGTAGAGAATGATAAGGTTTTGCATTGGTTTATACTAACTTATCTCACGAGTCCTATTGAGTTTTGTGTGGATGAAGTTTTTAAGATTTAGGGAAACCGTGATATAAGAGGAATTAAGGAGACACAAAAACTCAAGCTTGGGTATGCCCAAGGCATCCCAAGTTAATATTCCAAGAAGTATCAAGCATCTAAGCTTGGGGATGCCCGGTAGGCACCCACCTTTCTTCTTCAACAATTATCGGCCAGTATCGGTTGAGCCTAAGTTTTTGCTTCTTCACATGAGTTGTGCTATTCTTGGAATGTCATTTTATTTTATTTTGCTTGCTGTTTTAATAAAATACTTAGGTCTGAAAGTTTTTAAATAAGAGGGAGTCCACAATTGGCTACCCATTTGCTTAACTACTTGCTTGATCTTCACTTATATCTTTTTGGAGTAGCTTGTCATTTACTCTTGTGCTTCACTTATATCCTTTGAGTAAATTGTTGAATGAATTGAATATCATGAAGTTGAAATTGTATGTTCATATCATGCCTACTTCACATTGGGTTTAGAAAGTGAAATCTTTTGAGGCTTGACAATCACAATATTGGTCATACAAGCAATTCATGAATGATTAGTAGAAGGAAGAGAACTTTCACATGCAAATACACTATCTTGGAAATCTTTTGTGATTATGAGCCCCCATCAATATATTATATGACAAAATTGTGGACGTTGGACAAGGAAGACAACGTAATGATTTATGTTCGTTCATATTCACATAGAAGTTATATTGTCATAGATCCTTCAACATGTGGTGCTTGCCCCAAATCTTTGCTAGCCAAAAATTCCGCACCAAGTAGAGATACTACTTGTGCATCCAAAAAACCCTTAAACCCAAATCTTGTTTTCAAGAGTCCACCATACCTACCTAAGGATTGAGTAAGATCCTTCAAGTAAGTTGTCATCGATGCAATAAGGAAATATAATTTGCTTCTAAAAAGTGTTAGATCATTTAGTGTAAGAGAAAATTGACCGTTGTACGAACTTGTGATGGCAAAGAATAAGAGCGACAGACTACATAATAAAGGTTGCTATCATTAGGGGAAATATAACGTGACATTTTTTGCACTAAGGGGTTGAGCATACAAACAAATAAGCTCATGGCAACCTCTGCTTCCCTCTACGAAGGGCCTATCTTTTACTTTTCAATATTTACTTTTATGCAAAGAGTCAAAGTTTTTCTCTCTATTACTTTTTATTTTTCTCTTTTGGCAAGCATCATGTGGCGAGGAAAGATCTAGGCAGATATATCCAGTTGGATATGGGTAACATGAGTTATTATTGTTGACATCACCCTTGAGGTGAATACGTTGGGAGGAGAAATTATTAGCCCCTATCTTTCTATGTGTCCAGTTGAAATGTTTTGCTCATGTGTATGAGGTGAGTGTTAGCAATCATAGAAGACTATATGATGATTGAGTATGTGGAGCTCTTACTTAGACTCTATTGAATAAGTTGAATTGCAATTGTTTGGTGACTAAGAATATAGGTTGTGAGTTTCAAGAGAATTCATTGTTTGAACCTTAACATGTGAATTGGTTGCTATTTGGTCGTGAGAAGTTTTAGAAGAAAGAATTGATGTTATGATGCTAGGAAAAGTGATTGAAATTGTCATTGATCAAACTTGTGCACTTTGCTAGCATTCACACTTCATAAGTTATTTCTTTTATCATTTACCTACTCAAGGATGAGTAGGAATTAAGCTTGGGGATGCTGATACGTCTCCAACGTATATATAATTTATGAAGTATTCATGCCATGTTTACAATTATTTTATATGGTTTTGGTATGACTGGTAAAAATGCTCGTGCATTGCAATGGGATGTATACATTTTAATGGTTCAGTCATCTATCATCTATTCTATAATAATATAATATTCTCCCTGATTTTAGAGACCTCTCATTCAATTGAGGTGTCAATCTTGGATTTGGTTCATGATTTTGACTTGTTCAACAATTTCTCAAGGAGTTCTCTCGTTCAGTTAAGACATTCAACAGTTGATATAATTTACGATTTTGAGTGGGTCAATAATTTTTCAAGGATCTCTTTCATTTAGTTAAGGTATACTCAATATTAGATTTAATTTATGATTTTGAGTAGGTCAATAGTTTCTCAAATTACAACATGCTAGTACGTTGCAACGGGAGAATAACACTCCCTATCCCAATAAGCATGTCTACAGTCTCCTTTCATCTGTGCCTTCTTTTTTTGACATCTATTTCAACATAAAAGCCTGCATGTGTTGCCACTTATCCTCCATTAAGCCCTCGACGATCACAACATTGACAACGGTGGTCGTGTTGTTTTCCTGATCAAAACATGTTGGAACGTGGTCGATTTCATAGTGGTAAGGTCAACCACTGCATGACACACTTGTCATTGAACCACGCAATGGAATGTTTTAAAACTTCAAAAGTTAATCTAGTCGAGCTAGATATGAGGGTCACCCCCTATGAGCTAGTCTTGCACCTCATCTAACTAAAAAAACTAATCTCGTCGAGCTGGATTTCAGGGTTGCACTCTGTGAACTACTCCTGCGCCTAGTCTATACACCTATCTAGTCCTGCACCAAGTCCATATACTGCCCCCATACTTCTGCTTGCCTTTGACTCGTAATGTTGTGGAGTTGTTTCATGGAGGGAGGGTGAATCATGCGCGTGTCCCCGCATGCCTCTTTAGTGCTTCACTACAGAGCAAACGTCATATTTTTCCTCCATCCCCATTAATACAATTGGGGTTGTGTTTGCTACAAATAGTACACAAATGTTCTTCTATAACATCCCCTGCAACTATATATACTACAATGATTCCATCTTAGCTAAAAATATATTATCAAACTCTACATAAAAATAGTTGACCAGCACAAAGGTAAGAAACTTCGCAACAACTAAAAAGAGATTCACCTGAAGACTCTTTTTCCCATAAAAGAACAAATATATTGATGGTTGCCTTATTCTTGGAGAATATCTTAAATTACTTGAGAGACCAAAGTTACATAGTGTCAGGAATTCCTTTTCAGTATCTACATACTTTCTCCACAAGGCCTTGTACTCGTTGAAAGCAACATCAAGCCATGGTTCATGTTTCCATTAAATTTCATCACCACAGATCACCTAGGCTTAATGCTTGGATTATTCCCAAGGCCCATCTCATGCCATGATTTATCAAGTGGATTAGTATTGCCAAAGAATGCCATCAACCCTGATGGTAGAACAAATGTTGGATCACTGAATGCCCCATCCTCATTCTGCCATTAGAATAGTGTCATTCATATAAAAATGTCATCCGTAAAAATTTCCCTATCAACTTAAAAGATGAGAAAAGAGCAACCTGACAGTTATGCATATGAATGGTCTATGCTTATGAGACAATAAAATTGCAAAGATGAGTAATAAACTGCTAGTAGAAATATTTGGTCTTTAGTCAGTTTGTAAGTCCTATATGGAAGGACCTGTACTCCTTCATTGCAAGACAAGAATAAGGATCTAAGTAGTAGCATATTTGTAGTGAATACACTTTGTTGTCTATTCTTTCTCTATTCCAAACCTTCACTCCCGCGAGCAAAAATTATTTCACTGCCTTAAACCAGTAGTTCAGTGCAAACATTTGCTGCTCGTTCGTGATTGCAACCTGAATAGAGTAAGAAAATTGTCGATTCAGTACATGGATGGATCGATGGGAACACGCTATCTAGTGAAATGACTAAGTAATCACATTAGCAAGCATATGTGTTCTGAAATTGTAAAAACATAGCATCTACATCTGTGCATATACATAAGAAACAATTCCAGAGAAAAGAAAATTGATCCGGTCAAGTAATCTTTGGATATTTCAGTATCAACATACACCAATTTGGTATTAACCCCCAAGCGGTGTACATCATCCCGACGCACTGGTGTGCTACGACCAATATAATTATTGTTGGAAGACCATACATTCACAGGCAAACAGGTAAAGATCTGGCACACACAATGTGTTCTTGCTGATAGTAACTAAACCAAATGAAATGTCCAGATTCTTCTATGGACAAGTAAATTAAGCAAAAAAGTCTACATAATACTTGATGCCGTAAGCATGGGTTCGGGAAGTTGACTCATATGTTCATAATAGGAACTACAGACCATGCAAACAGCTAGCTGAGCTAAGCTCCTCGACACAAAAGTTGGTTCGATGAGGTTGAACGGGCCCTGGAGGAGGAGGGCCATGGAGTGGAGTTAAAAAATATATGATATGAAAACCCACTTTATTTTAACCCCTTCGTTTACCCATATAAAATATATACATTTAGATACATCGATTAAATGTTAATTCAATGTTGTCACAAACACACAGTTGGCTCCGTGTAATCATTACAGGCTCCAGTTCCTTCCTTTTCGTTGATTTTATTTTCTTACAATCAGTACCCATACTTACTGGTTGTTTCACATGTGGGGAATGTAGTAATTTCAAAAAAAATCCTACGCACACGCAAGATCATGATGATGCATAGCAACGAGAGGGGAGAGTGTGTCCACGTACCCTCGTAGACCGAAAGCGGAAGCATTAGCACAACGCGGTTGATGTAGTCGTACGTCTTCACGGTCCGACCGTTCAAGCACCGAAAGCACGACACCTACGATTTCTTGCACACGTTCAACTCGATGATGTCCCTCGAACTCCCATCCAGCCGAGCTTCAAGGGAGAGTTCCGTCAGCACGATGGCGTGGTGACGACGATGATGTTCTACCGAACCAGGGCTTCGCCTAAGCACCGCTACGATATTATCGAGGAGGACTATGGTGGAGGGGGGCACCGCACACGGCTAAGAGATCAATGATCAATTGTTGTCTATTGGGTGCTCCCCTCCCCCGTATATAAAGGAGTGGAGGAGGGGGCCGGCCAAGGGGAGGAGGCACGCCCAAGGGGTCCCGGAGCTCCGGTATTGTCCCAATCTCACCCGGAACCATTCCGGTGTCCAAATATAGTCGTCCAATATATTGATCTTTATGTCTCGACCATTTCGAGACTCCTCGTCATGTCCGTGATCACATCCGGGACTCCGAAAAACCTTTGGTACATCAAAACACATAAACTCATAATATAACCGTCATCTAACTTTAAGCGTGTGGACCCTACGGGTTCGAGAACTATGTAGACATGACGGAGACACGTCTTCGGTCAATAACCAATAGCGGAACCTGGATGCTCATATTGGCTCCTACATATTCTACGAAGATCTTTATCGGTCAAACCGCATAACAACATACGTTGTTCCTTTTCTCATCGGTATGTTACTTTCCTGAGATTCGATCATAGGTATCTCAATACCTAGTTCAATCTCGTTACCGGCAAGTCTCTTTACTCGTTACGTAATGCATCATCCCGTATCTAACTCATTAGCTACATTTCTTGCAAGGCTTATAGTGATGTGCATTACCGAGAGGGCCCAGAGATACCTCTCCGACAATGGGAGTAACAAATCCTAATCTCGAAATACGTCAACTCAACAAGTACCTTTGGAGACACCTGTAGAGCACCTTTATAATCACCCAGTTACGTTGTGACGTTTGGTAGCACACAAAGTGTTCCTCCGGTAATTGGGAGTTACATAATCTCATAGTCATAGGAACATGTATAAGTCATGAAGAAAGCAACAACAACATACTAAACGATCAAGTGCTAAGCTAACGGAATGGGTCAAGTCAATCACATCATTCTCCTAATGATGTGATCACGTTAATCAAATGACAACTCATGTCTATGGTTAGGAAACTTAACCATGTTTGATTCACGAGCTAGTCAAGTAGAGGCATACTAGTGACACTATGTTTGTCTATGTATTCACACATGTATTATGTTTTCGGGTAATACAATTCTAGCATGAATAATAAACATTTATCATGATATGAGGAAATAAATAATAACTTTATTATCGCCTCTAGGGCATATTTCCTTCATCACATGTTTTGCATATTTGGTACTTATTGGTTGGTCTAAAAAGTCTGGGTTTAGCATAAACACTTGTGAATGGGAATGTCTCATTTGTTTCCTACTCCATCAGAAATACAATGGAAAATGCAGTCAATACACATGCATGTTTTGTTGATGCAAGTGTAGCATGTGAAATAACACCATGGCTTACCTCCCTGTAGTTAACTGTGATATATAGACTTCCTTAGAAATGCCCTGATTTTAATTACGATCTCCACCTATTGGCCGATTCAATAGATCCAAGTTGTCTGTATTGCACAAACTCCAAGTAAATGTGTGAGGGAATCTTGTCACCAATCCATGTCCGGGTTCCTATGTAAAAAATATGTGTTTTTAATAAGGAACATTCATAGGAAACTAATAAATGGTCTACTTAAGTGCTGGTGATGCAAAATGCTAAATCTATGAATTCTCAAGAAGAGAGGCACTCCTCAAAACCAAACTATTTTAGCAATCCAAACATGGTACATAAGATCTCTAAAATGATTTCAATTAAAATTTAACAGTCTTTAACTCAACTATCATAGAAATCTTTACAGGGAAAGCATATGCAGGAGTTATGGCTGACCTATTTACTGTTGGAAGACCATACATTCACAGGCTGCCTACCGAGGCATCGCGGTAGCAGGTAGCTGCTTTGGATCACCAACCTTAAAAGGATATGTTACTAAGTAGTATGAGCTAGCACTGTATTGTTTGCTTCATACATTAAGAGAGAGCACACTACCATTCTGCACTTTGTTACTTTCGACTTTTGTAGCTGAACTGGAATCAAAGTTCCAGGCTCAAGAGTCTAAATAGGAGTAAACCAAAACAAGCTCAGATAAAATATTTAAAGCTAGCTTGATTTCAAATGGAATAGTTAGTATTGAGAGCCTGAGACCCCACCCATGTAGCTTCATCGATAATAATATCAAACAAAGCTTGCTCAGAGAAATTTCCATGATTGATAGCTGAAGCAGTTTCCGAGCAAACTCCATATATATCACCTCCACACCAACTGAGTGTCGTTACAACAATTTCTATGTCTCTAAAAATTGACTTCCTTTAAGAGGCACTACTTTCACCATGTGTCTGTTGTTTCAAGGACACGTGTCTATCTTCAAATGGCATTCTTTGTACAGAGCGATTTTTCAACAGATCTGAAGCAGTAAATCTGTCATTCTCCTTCCCTGAAGACAAACCTTCCTCACCAATCACATCATCTATAGGAAAATTTTATTCACTGTCTAAAAGAAGAATTATGTGTTCAATGTCTGACCCGTGAGAGGGCTTCATGGTTTAAAGACTGTCCCGGCTAGTATGTCTCTCCTGATCTATGTGCATAATCAGAGAAGGGATGATGTCAACTGATTTTCTGGGCGCCTTCTTGAACACTGCAAGATTAAGATTAGAAATTCTACCTTTAAGTTCATCTGTATCAATTCCTACATCTGAAAAAAGATAAAATTATGTTTATGAGGGAAGATAAAAATTATTACCAGACATTGGCGCTTAGCCCCTTCCAGCACTCGTCCTCGCTGAGCACCACCAGCAACAGGCGCACCACCGGCACCATGGCGGCCCCTCCTCACATCGCCTCCGTGCTGCTAAGCCTTACCAGGAGGTTCTCATCCGCCTCGTTCCGCCTGCAGGCGGCAGTGGCCGCCTCGATGGCTGGTGAGGTGCGCCTGCGTCGGGGAACCCTAACTAGCAGGAGAAGATCTGGGGAAGGATTGCACAAAGAAGGCTGAGAGGATGAGGCATTACTGATGAAGCATGGGTGGGAGGGGTCGAGAAAAGAAACCTATTTAGCGAGGAGTACGGACGAAGGCGACGGCAGAACTTAGTCCACTCGCTCGATCCACTCGATGAGGTCAAAGCCTCCGCGCACCCGAGCCCTACCTCGTGCCGATGGCCGGCGAGGAGGAGCAGCAGGACCACCACCGCACCTCACTGTTCCCATCTCTCTTCCTCCGACCTCCCATCTCCTTCCTTCCGTCCTCCTGTGCCATGCCTCGCACTCCAAGCTCGGGCTGCTTTCCTTTTAGATCCGCCGCCTGCATGCCATTTCCCACTAGATCCGGCGAGATCCGGCAGGTCCTTGTCGACCGTGCCACTGTAAGCCGCCGCTGGTATCGTCTGCGTCGTGGGCGACGCCCCGGTCCTTCCTGCTCTCCCGCCTCTCCACTAAAAAGAATCACGGGTTGAATGCTAAAAAATGCAGGTTTTTTCATAAGAGTGAAATGTTTTTCAGATATCCACTTAAAAAGGGACTGTGGGTTGAATATAAAAAATAGAAGGACTTTTTTGGAAAAAATGCCACGACGGTGAACCCAACAGACTCAACCTGTGCTTTATTATTCGGGAAAGATTTGCATGGAACTAACCCAGACTGACGTTGTTTTCATCAAAACTACAATGGTGTTGTTTTTTGTGTAGAAATGAAAGTTCTTCAAACACCGCGAAACTTTTGGTGGATTTTTTATGGACCAGAAGACTACCAATGGGGTAGAGCAGCACCGGCGGGGGTGCCCCGAGGGGGGCACAACCCACCAGGGCGCGCCTGGGCCCCCAGGCGCGCCCCGGTGGGTTGTGCCCACCTCGGTGGCCTCCCGCACCCCTCTTCGCCCTATAAATTCTCAAATATTCCAAAAACCCTCATGGAGAACCTAGATTGGAAGTTCCGCCGCCGCAAGCCTATGTAGCCACCGAAAACCAATCTGGAGCCCGTTCCGGCACCCTGCCGGAGGGGGAGATCATCACCGGTGGCCACCTTCATCATCCCGGCGGCCACCACGATGAGGAGGGAGTAGTCCATCCTAGGGGCCGAGGGTTTGTACTAGTAGCTATGTGTTTAATCTCTCTCTCGCGCAATCTCGAGATATCACGATCTTGATATGTCATGGGCTTTGTTAACATAGATGGATCATATGATGTTTCTACCCTCTCTACTCTTGTTGTGATGGATTGAATCTTTACCCTTTGAAGTTTTGTCATGTCGGATAGAATGTTCAGATTTGAGAACACATGATGTATGTCTTGCGGTATGAATACTTGAGGTGACAATGGGGTATCATATTGATTCACTTGATGTATGTTATGGCACTCAACTTGCGGATTCCCGCAGTGACATTGGGGTAATCTATACATAGGGGTTGATGCATACTACCTCTTGAGCATTGCGTTAGTTTTCCCTTAAAGAGGAAAGGGTGATGTAGCAAGGTAGCGTAAGTATTTCCCTCAGTTTTTTAGAACCAATGTATCAATCCAGTAGGAGGCTCCACGAAAGTCCCTCGTACCTACACAAACAAAGAAACTCGCAACCAACATGATAAAGGGGTTGTCAATCCCTTCATGGTAACTTGTGAAAGTGAGATCTGATAGAGATAATAAGATGAGATAATTATTTTTGATATTTTATGATATAGATTGAAACTAAAGATTGCAATTAAAGATAGATCGGAAACTTATATGATAAAAGATATACCCGAGGGCCATAGGTTTCACTAATGGCTTCTCTCAAGATAGCATAAGTATTACAGTGGGTGAACAAATTACCGTCGAGCAATTGATAAAAAAGTGCACAGTTATGAGAATATCTAGGCATGTTCATGTATATAGGCATCATGTCCACGACAAGTAGACCGAAATGATTCTGCATCTACTACTATTACACCACACATCGACCACTATCCAGCATGCATCTACAGTATTAAGTTCATAAGAACAGAGTAACACATTAAAAAAGATGACATGATGTAGAGGGATAAACTCAAGCAATATGATATAAACCCCATCTTTTTATCCTCGATGGCAGTAATACAATACGTGCCTTGCTACCCCTGCTGTCACTAGGAAAGGACACCGCAAGATTGAACCCAAAGCTAAGCACTTCTCACATTGCAAGAAAGATCAATCTAGTAGGCCAAACCAAACTGATAATTCGAAGAGACTTGCAAAGATAACCAATCATACATAAAATAATTCAAAGGAGATTCAAATATTTCTCATAGATAAACTTGATCATAAACCCACAATTCATCGGATCTCGACAAACACACTGCAAAAAAGAGTTACATCGAATAGATCTCCAAGAAGATTGAGGAGAACTTTGTATTGAGAATCAAAGAGAGAGAAGAAGCCATCTAGCTAATAACTATGGACACGAAGGTCTATGGTAAACTACTCACAATTCATCGGAGAGGCTATGGTGTTGATGTAGAAGCCCTCCATGGTCGATACCCCTTCCGACGGAGCATCGACAAAGGCTCCAAGATGGGATCTCACGGATACAGAAGGTTGCGACGGTGAAAATAGGGTTTCGTGGTGCTCCTGGATGTTTTCAGGGTATGCAAGTATATATAGGAGAAGGAAGTCGGTCAGGGGAGCCACGAGGGGCCCACGAGGGTGGGGGCGCGCCCACCCCCCTAGGGCACGCCTTGCACCCTCATGGCCGCCTTGGCTGCTTCTTGACGTCCACTCTAAGTCTCCTGGATTGCGTTTGTTCCAAAAAGATTGCTCCTGAAGTTTTCATTCCGTTTAGACTCCGTTTGATATTCCTTTTCTTCGAAACACTGAAATAGGCAAAAAAACAGCAATTCGGGTCGGGCCTCCGGTTAGTAGGTTAGTCCCAAAAATGATACAAAGGTGTGAAGTAAAGCCCATAAACATCCAAAACAGGTAATATAATAGCATGGAACGATAAAAAATTATAGATACATTGGGGACGTATCAAGCATCCCCAAGCTTAATTCATGCTCGTCCTTGAGTAGGTAAATGATAAAAACAGAATTTTTTATGTGAAATGCTACCTAGCATATTTCTCAATGCAATATTCTTTATTGTGGCATGAATGTTCAGATCCAAATGATTCAAAATAAAAGTTCATATTGACATAAGAATAGTAATACTTCAAGCATACTAACGAGGCAATCATGTCTTCTCAAAATAACATGGCTAAAGAAAGTTCATCCCTACAAAATCGTATAGTTAGGATATGCTTCATTTTCATCACACAAAATACTCCCATCATGCACAACCCCGGTTTCAGCCAAGCAATTGGTTCATACTTTTTAACGCGCTTCAGGTTTTTCAACTCTCACGCAATACATGAGTGTGAGCCATGGATATAGCACTATGGTGGAATAGAATATGATGATGGAGGTTGTGTGGAGAAGACAAAAAAGGAGAAAGTCTCACATTGACGAGGCTAATCAACGGGCTATGGAGATGCCCATCAATTGATGTCAACATGAGGAGTAGGGATTGCCATGCAATGGGTGCACTAGAGCTATAAATGTATGAAAGCTCAACAAAAGAAACTAAGTGGGTGTACATCCAACTTGCTTGCTCATGACGACCTAGGGCATTTTGAGGAAGCCCATTGTTGGAATATAGAAGCCAAGTTCTATAATGAAAAATTTCCACTAGTATATGAAAGTGACAACATAAGAGACTCTCTATCATGAAGATCATGGTGCTACTTTGAAGCACAAGTGTGGAAAAGGATAGTAACATTGTCCCCCCTTTTTTGGGCCTTTCTCTCTTTTTCTTTTTTTATTTGGCATTTCTTTTTTTCTCTTTTTATTTGGCCTTTCTTTTTTTATTTGGACTTTCTTTTTTTATGAGGGACAATGCTATAATAATGATGATGATCACACTTCTATTTATTTACAACTTAAGAAATACAACTCGATACTAGAACAAGATATGACTCTATATGAATGCCTCCGGCGGTGTACCGGGATCGGCAATGAATCAAAAGTGACATGTATACAAAATTATGCATGGTGGCTTTGCCACAAATACGATGTCAGTTACATGATCATGCAAAAGCAATATGACAATGATGATGCGTGTCATGATAAACAGAACAGTGGAAAGTTGCATGGCAATATATCTTGGAATGGCTATGGAAATGCCATAATAGGTAGGTATGGTGGCTGTTTTGAGGAAGACATAAGGAGGTTTATGTGTGATAGAGCTTATCGTATCACGGGATTTGGATGCACCGACGAAGTTTGCACCAACTCTCAAGGTGAGAAAGGGCAATGCACGGTACCGAAGAGGCTAGCAATGATGGAAGGGTAAGAGTGCGTATAATCCATGGACTCACATTAGTCATAAAGAACTCATATACTTATTGCAAAAGTTTATTACCCCTCGAAGCAAAGTACTACTACGCATGCCCCTAGGGGGGAGGTTGGTAGGAGTTAACCATGCGCGCCCCCAACCTCCACTCATAAGGAAGGCAATCAAAAGAGCACCCCATGCAACAAATTTGTTACACAACTTTTACCATACGTGCATGCTATGGGACTTGCCAACTTCAACACAAGTATTCCTCAATTTCATAATTACCACCTTAATATCTCAAAACAATTATCAAGTATCAAATTGATCATAGCATCCAATTCACTTCCTATGATAGTTTTTATTATACCCAACTTGGATGCCCATCATTCTAGGACCAATTTTATAACCATAGAAAATACCATGCTGTTCTAGAAGACTCTCAAAATAATATAAGTGAAGCATGAGAGATCAATAGTTTCTACAAAATAAAGCCACCGCCGTGCTCTAAAAAGTATAAGTGAAGCACTAGAGCAAAACTATCTAGCTCAAAAGATATAAGTGAAGCACATAGATTATTCTAATAAATTCCAAATCATGTGTGTCTCTCCCAAAAGGTGTGTACAGAAAGGATGATTGTGGTAAACTCAAAAATCAAAGACTCATATCATACAAGACACTCCAAACAAAACACATATCATGTGGGGAATAAAAATATAGCTCCAAGTAAAGTTACCGATAGACGAAGACGAAAGAGGGGATGCCTTCTGGGGCATCCCCAAGCTTAGGCTTTTGGTTGTCGTTGAATTATATTGGGGTTCCATGGGAATCACCAAGCTTAGGCTCTTTCCTCTCCTTATTCCATAGTCCATCAAATCTTTACCCAAAACTTGAAAACTTCACAACACAAAACTCAACAGGAAATCTCATGAGCTCCTTTGTGCAAGAAAGAAAAACCACCACTTAAGGTACTGTAATGAACTCATTCTTTATTATATTGGTGTTAAACTTACTGTATTCCAACTTCTCTATGGTTCATACCCCCCGATACTAGCCATAGATTCATCAAAATAAGCAAACAACACACGAAAAACAGAATCTGTCAAAAATAGAATAGTTTGTAGAAATATGTAACTTTCGAATACTAATGGAACTCTAAAACTCCTACCAAAATTGTAAGTCCTAGGAAATTTGTCTATTGATCTAGTGAAAAAAGAATCAACTCAAAAGGACGTTCCTGTGATTTATTAAAATTATTCTCGTGCGTGCAAAAGTTTCTGTTTTTCAGCAAGATCAAATTAACTTTCACCCAAGATGATCCTATAGGTTCTACTTCGAACCAACACTAATTAAAAAATAAAACCACATATAAACAGAATCTATATGATTTATTTATTACTAAACAGGAACAAAAAGCAAGGAACAAAAATAAAATTGGGTTGCCTCCCAACAAGTGCTATCGTTTAACGCCCCTAGCTAGGCATAAAAGCGAGGATAGATCTAAGTATTGCCATCTTTGGTATTCAATTCATAAGTCGCTCTCATAATAGATTCATAAGGTAATTTGATTTTCTTTCTAGGAAAGTGTTTCATGCCTTTCCTTAATGGAAATTGGAATCTAATATTTCCTTCCTTCATATCAACAATTGCATTAATCATTCTAAGGAAAGGTCTACCAGGAATAATAGGTCATGAATGATTGCAATCTATATCAAGAACGATAAAATCTATGGGCACATAATTCCTATTTGCAACAATAATAAAATCATTAATCCTTCCCATAGGTTTCTTAATAGTGGAATCTGCAAGGTGCAAGTTTAAAGATCAATCATCAAATTCACGGAAACCTAGCACATCACATAAAGTTTTTGGAATCATGGAAACACTAGCACCCAAATCACACAAAGCATAGCATTCATGATCTTTAATTTTCATTTTAATAGTATGTTCCCACTCATCATAAAGTTTTCTAGGGATAGAAACTTCCAATTCAAGTTTTTCCTCATAAGATTGCATCAAAGCATCAACGATATGTTTAGTAAAAGCTTTATTTTGACTATAAGCATGAGGAGAGTTCAACACGGATTGCAACAAGGAAATATAATCTATTAAAGAACAATTATCATAATTAAATTCCTTGAAATCTAAAATAGTGGGTTCATTGCTATGTAAAGTTTTGACCTCTCCAATCCCACTTTTACCAAATTTAGCATCAAGATCTAAAAACTCCGAATCATTGGGACGCCTTTTAACTAAAGTTGACTCATCTCCAGTCCAATCATTATCAAGATTCATATTGCAAAACAAAGATTTAATAGGACACATCAATCACTTTAAGATCTTCATCATTATTTTCATGGAAACTAGAAGAACACACTTTTACAAAGCAATCATTCTTAGCACGCATCCTAGTGGTTCTTTCTTTGCACTCATCAATGGAAATTCTCATGGCTTTGAGAGACTCATTGATATCATGCTTAGGTGGGATAGATTTAAGTTTCAAAGAATCAACATCAAGAGAAATTCTATCCATGTTCCTAGCCAATTCATCAACTTTAAGCAATTCTTCTTCAAGCAAAGCATTGAAATTCTTTTTACAGATCATAAATTCTTTAACACTATTCTCAAAATCATAGGGCATCTTATTAAAATTTCCATAAGAGTTGTTGTAGGAATTACCATAATTATTAGTGGAATTACTAGGAAACGACCTAGGATTAAAGTTTCCTCTATAAGCATTGTTACCAAAATTATTCCTACCAACAAAATTCACATCCAAAGATTCATTATTATTCTCAATCAAAGTAGACAAAGGCATATCATTAGTATCAATAGGAGCACTCTTAGTAGCAAAAAATTTCATAAGTTCATCCATCTTTCCACTCAAAACATTGATCTATTCTATTGCATGAACCTTTTTACTAGTAGATCTTTCGGTGTGCCATTGAGAATAATTAACCATAATATTATCTAGGAGTTTAGTAGCTTCTCCTAAAGTGATTTCCATAAAAGTGCCTCCCACAGCCGAATCTAAAAGATTTCTAGAAGCAAAATTCAACCCAGCATAAATTTTTTGTACGATCATCCATAAATTCAGTCCATGAGTAGGGTAATTACGAATCATTAATTTCATCCGCTCCCAAGATTGTGCAACATGTTCATGATCAAGTTGCTTAAAATTTATAATATCGTTTCTAAGATAGATGATCTTAGCGGGTGGAAAATACTTAGAGATAAAAGCATCTTCGCACTTATTCCGTGAATCAATACTATTTTTAGGCAAATACGAAAACCAAGTTTGAGCACGATCTCTAAGCGAAAATGGAAATAGCTTCAATTTAAAAATATCATTATCCATATCTTTCTTCTTTTGCATATCACACAAATCAACAAAGTTGTTTAGATGAGTAGCGGCATCTTCACTAGGAAGGCCAGAGAATTGATATTTCATAACAATATTGAACAAAGCAGCATTGATTTCACAAGATTCAACATCATTAAGAGGAGCAATCAGAGTGCTAAGGAAATCATTATTATTGGTATTGGAAAAATCACACAATTTAGTATTATCTTGAGCCACCGTGACAAGCAATCCAACACACAAGCACACAAGAGGCAAGCAAAAGAAAGAGGCGAACGAAAAAGAGAGGGCGAATAAAACGGCAAGGGTGAAGTGGGGGACAGGAAAACGAGATGCAAATGGCAAATAATGTAATGCGAGGGAGATGAGTTTGTGATGGGTACTTGGTATGTCTTGACTTATGAGAAGACCTCCCCGGCAACGGCGCCAGAAATCCTTCTTGCTACCTCTTGAGCACTGCATTGGTTTTCCCTTGAAGAGGAAAGGGTGATGCAGCAAAGTAGCGTAAGTATTTCCCTCAGTTTTTGAGAACCAAGGTATCAATCCAGTAGGAGGATCCACGCAAGTCCCTCGTACCTACACAAACAAACAAGAACCTCGCAACCAACGTGACAAAGGGGTTGTCAATCCCTTCATGGTAACTTGCAAAAGTGAGATCTGATAGAGATAATAAGATGAGATAAATATTTTTGATATTTTTATGATATATATTGAAAGTAAAGATTGCAATTAAAGATAGATCAGAAACTTATATGATAAAAGATAGACCCAAGGGCCATAGGTTTCACTAGTGGCCTCTCTCAAGATAGCATAAGTATTACGGTGGGTGAACAAATTACTGTCGAGCAATGTATATAAAAGTGCATAGTTATGAGAATATCTAGGCATGATCATGTATATAGGCATTACGTCCGCGGCAAGTAGACCTAAACAATTCTGCATCTACTACTATTACTCCACACATCGACCGCTATCCAGCATGCATCTAGAGTATTAAGTTCATAAGAACAGAGTAACACATTAAGAAAGGTGACATGATGTAGAGGGATAAACTCAAGCAATATGATATAAACCCCATCTTTTTATCCTCGATGGCAACAATACAATACATGCCTTGTTGCCCCTGCTGTCACTGGGAAACCGCAAGATTGAACCCAAAGCTAAGCACTTCTCCCATTGCAAGAAAGATCAATGTAGTAGGCCAAACCCAACTAAAAATTCAAAGAGACTTGCAAAGATAACCAATCATACATAAAAGAATTCAGAGGAGATTCAAATATTTCTCATAGATAAGCTTGATCACAAACCCACAATTCATCGGATCTCGACAAAAACACCGCAAAGAAGAGTTACATCGAATAGATCTCCAAGAAGATCGAGGAGAACTTTATATTGAGAGTCAAAGAGAGAGAAGAAGCCATCTAGCTAATAACTATGGACCCGAAGGTCTGTGGTAAACTATTCACAACTCATCGAAGAGGCTATGGTGTTGATGTAGAAGCCCTCCATGGTCGATTCCCCCTCCGGCGGAGCACCGGTGAAGGCTCCAAGATGGGATCTCGCGAATACAGAAGGTTGCAGCGATGGAAATAGGGTTTCGTGGTGCTCCTGGATGTTTTCAGGGTATGCAAGTATATATAAGAGAAGGAAGTTGGTGAGGGGAGCCACGAGGGCCCCACGAGGGTTGGGGGGTGCCCACCCCCATAGGGTGCGCCTTGCACCCTCGTGGCCACCTCGGCTGCTATTTGACATCCACTCCAAGTCTCCTAGATTGCATTTGTTCCAAAAAGATCACTCCCGAAGGTTTCATTCCATTTGATATTCCTTTTCTTCGAAACACTGAAATAGGCAAAAAAAATAGCAATTCGTGCCGGGCCTCCGGTTAGTAGGTTAGTCCCAAAAATGATATGAAGGGGTAAAGTAAAGCCCATAATCATCCAAAACAGGTAATATAATGGCATGGAACAATCAAAAATTATATATACGTTGGAGACGTATCAATGCACGTTTTTATTATCTTTTCTCCGATAGAAAATTTGGGGTCCCACTACAAAAAAATACACTTCTGTGATGATACGTGTTTGTTACAGTAGGTCACGTTTTTTGTCATGCATGTACATCCATCACGATTTTATGACAGAATCAAGATAGTCATACCGGTGCTATCATAGAAGTGTTCCATGACATTACCAAAATTATCATCACGGAAGTGTCCACTTCCATGACGATAAATCACGCATCACAGAAGTGCTTTCGTCAAGGGTGACCAACACGTGGCATCCACCATAACGGAACACCGTTAAGCTATCGGGTCGGGTTTTGGATCCGATAACCCGTTAACAGTCCCGACCAATGGGGATTTTCCACGTGTAAAATCATCATTGGTTGGAGCAAACACATGTCAGCTCACCGTTGGGACAGATGTCATCCACTCATTGGACCGAAGGCGCCTATGATACGGTGACACGTGGCACGACCCAATAGAGGCCCATTCCTGTGAAAAGGCCGGCCCGTTTGACTTGGTCAAAAGGTGGCGGGCCGACCCATGGAAAGCCTATTAACGGCATGTTCGCATATAGCCCATTTACAGCCCGCTAACCCAAGGCCCGTTACGCCCTATATGAATTAGGCCCAGTAGCGTCATCTGGGCCATCCAATATGATTCCAGCCCATTTTCACTTCTGGCCCATGTATGGCCCATGACGTCTTTCAGCCCATATGAGGCCCTTTGTAACTCTTGGCCTATTAACGACCCGTGGTGAAACTGGCCCGTAATGAACAGTGTATCACTTTACACCCATTAACGACCCGTGGTGAAACTGGCCCGTAATGAACAGTGTATCACCTTATACCCATTAACGGCCCATTATTCCGTTGGGCCATTTCCAGCAAATGTTATCTTTCGGCCTTCTCAGAGCCCATTTATTCTTGGGCTCATTTCCAGCATTTGTTTACTTACGGCCCATTACTGTCATTTTCTGCTTGTGGGCCAAATTCAGCCCGTGGTTACAGTCGGCCCGTTTGTGGTCCTTTAATACATTGGGCCATTTTCATAGCGTCATCAAATATGGCCTATTAACGATGGCCCGTTATGGTCGGCCCATGAATGGACGATTCCAACTCTAGCCCGTTTACGGCCATAATGCGGTCTGTTTGGCCCATGTTTGGCCAATCGATCATACGGCCCGTATAAGGCCCATTGATGATATGGCCCGCAGAAGGCCCATTGTTTCTACAGCCCATAGAAGGCCCATTGTTTCTACGGCCCATAGAAGGCCCAATGTTTCTACGGCCCGTAGGAGGCCCACTGTCACTATAGTAAATATTAGCACATGGTTATTATGGCCTAGTTTTAAAAAATAGGTTATTGCAGCCACTAGCAAACCGTGGAAAAAGAACTGCAATGACTACAAGCAAACAAATAAACAAGACAACAAGGAAATAAATAAGCAAGCAACTAACGCTAGGCTATCATGGCTATTACACATATTACATCCACTGGGCATCAAAGTTCGTCACCAGTGCAAATATAGGGAACAAAGCAGCATATCATATACACTGGTTGTCAAAGTTGGCGACCAGCGCAAATAAATGCCGCAACAAAACAAATCTAGAACTGCAACCACTTCAGAAGATCTCAAGAAACAATATCCTGGGTACCCATAATGTTGGCAAGATGCTTAGCAAGCTTATTAACTCTCTCTTGTTTGGCGCTTAAATCCTCCAGCGCTTGCCGTTGCACCAGGAAATATGCATCTGAATTATGCAGGGACTTCCTCAATCCTTCAGCTTCCTGTTGCAGCACATCTGATTGATGTCTTTCAACTTGAAGTTGAGACTCAAGAAGACGAACTACTTCAGGAAGCGAGTTCGAAGAGCTTGTGCCAGCAGTAGTGGCCAGTAACTCGAACACTACATCAAGACAGGACTTTTGGGTTCTCTCACTATCGTCAAGATAGTTTTTATCAGCTTTCCTGGAGACCAACAGGGATGTCTCACTATCTTGAACCTTATCTGCATTACTTCCTTTACCATTGGATAACGCGGTACTGTTCTCCAATATTTTGTCCGCATTATAAAAGAGAAACAAGCAGACACATCACATGTTTACCATGTTGTATATGAAACTCATTTTGGTAAATGAGTTCAGTAGTAAAGTGGACAGGATAACAACATGAAACAAACATATATCTATGTACCATGGTCACTTTATGGTCTATATCATTCTAGTTTTTGTTGCCAAATCAAGATAGAGACACAGTTCAAATAATATTTGTTCAAGACAAAGCAGAATAGACAGAATATAAGTGTGGGAAACTATAGAGCAATAACAACACTTGTAATGTGCATGACATGAGAACATAACTGTTTATTCAATTGAAACTGAAATCAACATAGAGCAGGTTACAACAGCAAACCAGTTAAAGAAACAGGTTTAAAACATACCTGCTGCGCCATTGGAGTTTCAATTCCATCCTTCAAAATTGAAAAAAGTTGGTATGAGTAAATACAGTAATGCAAGAGCAAAGGAGTATGAACCATAGCTACAGAACCTGACCTGAGAACAAATCTTCTTCTCCTTTAAGCGTTGAGTTGGGATTCAGAGTGGTGGTCCTCGTGCTTTGGGCACTGCAGTTCCCTTACTACCTGCTCGTGTTTGGGTGCTCTGTGGTGGAGACGGTGATGCGTCAACTGGAACTGGGTTACTATCTGCCGGGGTTGGGGTTAGAAGGGGTGTAGCTAGTTCTCTGTCCAACTGGGTAGGGGTACAATCTGCGAGAGTCTGGGTTATGTGTGGTGGATCTGGTCCTTGGGCAAGTACAACCGTGGTTCTATCTGCATTAACTGGTAGCACTATCTTTTCTGAAGACCGTGTTGTTACTCCCTTAGATACTGCCATCACCCTCTCCAATTCAAATGGCTAATAAACAAGAAAAGTAATTGAAAGTATAGACATTGTATGATAGACAGGTGCAATGGATAGTGGGGAATAAAAGAGGGCATGAAATAATTCATATTTATGTTGTCTAACCAAACAGGATAGCATGACACAATTTCACATATATGATGGCTGACTAAACAGGATAGCATGACACAATTTCACATTATGATGGCTAACTAAAAAAGATGGAAATACATAGTTCAAAATATGAGACTATGTAAACAGGATGACATGATATAACTATATAATGTGTTTATTAAATAGGTTGGCATGCCATAATTCACATACATTCATGAATAGAATGCCATAATTCAAAATATGATGACTATAAACACTAAACAAGATGAGATGATATAACTATATGATGTCTTTATTAAATGGGTTGCCATGCCATAATTCAGATAGATGATGTGTATGTACTATGTAAACATGATGGCATGATATAATTCAAATATATGATTTATATAGTAAGCAAGTAAGCAGATGGCAATCCATATATGATGTAAAAACTAAGCAATGCATGACATGGGTAATATAACCCTGCCAAGTTTGAGCATAGATCTCAGGGCGGAAATAGGAAATAGGACTGGTCATCAGTCTCTGAATCCTCCTCTGAGGAGCTCTCTGTAACGAGCAAGATGTCTACTTTAGCAGGTAGCATTGTCTGCTCTGAATACCTTGTTTTCACTCCAGATACTTCCATCACCGCTTCAAATGGCTGATGCATAGGAAGAGTAGTTGAATATACAAACGTTGTCGACAAATGGAACATGTAATACAAAAATATGATAGCATGATAGAATTCACATACATGATGATTGGCTAAACAACATGGCATTGCATAATTCACATATATAATGCCTTTGCAACAAGATAGCATTGTATAATTCACATATATAATGTCTTGCAACAAGATGGCAATGCATAATTCACATATATTGTAATTAGACACTGAACAGGTGGCATTCACACAAAGCATGTCTAAACTAATCAAATGACATAGCAATGCGAGACACCATACGCACGATATGAGCAACATAACCCTGCCAAGTTAGAGCATACACCTCGGGGGCGAATAGGACTGGTCATCTGTCTCTGAATCCTCCTCTGAGGAGCTATCCATAACCAGCGAGATATGCGCTTTGTCAGATAGCATAGTCTGTTCTGAACACCTTGTTTTCACTCTAGAATTTGCCATCACCGTGTCAAATGGCTGATGCACATGAAGAATAGTTGAATGTACTAACATTGTTGACAAATGTAATATTTAATGAAAAAAAGGATGGCCTGATATAATTTTCATATAAGATGAGTGGCTAAGCAGGATGGCATTGCAAAATTCACATATATGATGCCTGGCTAAACAAGATGGCGTTGCATAATTCACATAAATGATGAATAAACTAAACAGATGGCATTCACACAAAGGATGTCTAAACTAAGTAGATGGCATATTTGATGTATAAAGTAGGCAATGCAAGACACCATATGCATGATATAACAACCATCAGCATGCTAAGTTAGAGCAAAGACCTCAGGGGGTAAATAGGAGTTGTCTTCTCCTTCTGAATCCCCCTCAGAACATATATCTTCCTCTCGATTACAATCCGAAATGCGTGGAGGGGGGGGGCTGCCTTTGCGCCTACCATGGAGCGACGTCTGCATGAAATTTTATTGCCACGCAAGGCTCGTCTATTTTGCTCTACATGTTCAGTTCCATTGTTTACAATAACTGTCATGCATAGGAATAAAACATAGTGAGATTATGTAAGGAGTGCATGCAGAAATCCAGAGTGATGGTAGCAACCCGTGGATAGACCCAAAACCAATAATAGCAGGCAGATAATGGCTTCAGTTAAAAAATACAAATAATGGCTTCTTTACTATTTGTTTCCCACCCAACATGAAACTCATAGTAGACACCGGAGATGAACCAGATAGTAGATAGATACTATTGATTGAGGCCCCAATATGTACCCCACAACCATTTAAAAACTCAAGTTTGACCATTAGTTTGGAGCTGACTCAGAGTCTAATCGGTGAACAGGATGATAAAGTAGCATGTAATATTAAGCGATGCATAACGTAAGCAGACACGAAATAGTGCGACCTCTCTTGCGGATCCGTGTAGTCCTCGAGGTCATCTGCTTGGTTGATGATGGTAATGCAACTTTCATGGCTGCCGACGGCGGGGAAGAAGATCTGAGGCAGCAAAAGACAGTCTGGAGGCTAGATCCCTGTTGTGCTGGACCCTTATGTCGTTGGAGCAGCCGAGCTGGGGTGGACGATGGCACAGCAGGAGCGGGACAAACCACACAAGGTTTTCTTTGACAACTATTTGTAAGAGAAGTAATTCTGTAAGGGCTCGTTTGAATTAGAGGATTCCAACAATGCAGGGATAGGAAATACACAGGAATAGGATAGAAATGCACGTGCAAAGCAGAGAATTTAAAAACACTGGATTTCTGCCAATCTGGGTGTTTGATTCACAACAATTGGAAGATCACAGCATGCAAAGAAGCATGGTGAGATTAAGTCAAACCACAAGAAAATGTATGGTTATAATGCTATTATGCTACTATCTCTTAGTATTGTGCTTCATGAATAGGAATTTGAAAAGGAGGACAAGTGAAAATTAAAATTCCTACGTTTTTTCTTTCAAGGAGACACTAAAGGAACAAATCCGTGTGCTCAGTGGACAATATATATAACATGTAGAGTAAAAAAGAGATGCAACAAGTGTACAACCTCTTTGGCGAAGCCATGTCGATCTCAACATGATTGGGTTGGCCGGTGAGGATGCTCCAGCTGACTTGGCTGTCGGAGGAGGGGAAGAAGATCTTAGGCGTCTGGAGATGGAGCCCGAGGTACTGCTCCGCTGTGATGGAGGGTTTCGTCGTTGGAGCAGCTCTGGTGAGTTGTACGATGCCGAGGCTGAAGCAGGACAAGAGAGACAAAGTTAACTTGAGTGGAATTCTAATAGCATCTACAATACATGACGTAAAATAAATAACCACAAAGTGCTAGATGTAAAATACATCAGCCGCTCATCTCTGAACTTAACTGTCGAAACTGAATTTAACTGTCGAAACTAAACTTAACTGTCGAAACTGAATTTTGCTGTCGAAACTAAACGCACTAGCAAGGTGAGGCTACACATCAGTCGACTGACTTTTTCATCTCTGGTCAGTCGATTTTGCAGCCGTTGGATACAAAATCAAGGGCCTGCGGTTCATCTTCAACCTCCACACCCCTGAGCCGCCAGCCACCACCGGCCAAACAGCAGCCCTCCGCCGCCCGTGGCCGGCGGTGCGCCGCCCCGTCTGCCCTGAAAACGCTCCCCACCG